>NC_134371.1:70196927-70350186 GCF_035582795.1 Mycteria americana | reverse complement strand
ACTTGTTCAAGAGTGTCTGAATTCATCAGGCCCCTTGGGTCAGTTCCACCAGCATATAGCGTTTCAGAATAATATCCAGGTAACTGAGGTACCAAAGATGTTACTTTTGCATACCATATTATGAATCAGACATAAATAAAGAGCATGTAGGAGAGACCTTGGCATTCAAATCCTCGTGGACCATAAGCCTGTGAATAAATTGGAAGGAATCACTGACAGTTCCCATAGTACAATATGTAAACTGCATATTTGAGTGGTTCTGTCTCTGAACTTGCTTGTTTATATTCTTATAAGTGTCTTTAGGAGTGATGATGTTTTCTGGGAGTCTAAACAGACCTACCGTTAGAACACAGGTACAAGTCCAGTGAAGACTGGAAGTGACCGAGAGTCATCACCAGGTGGTGGCTGTCCAGGAATTTGTGCCTGAAATCCGTTGCAGTGGCGATCCTAGAGGCTGGGTGTCCACCGCACGCTTGGTACCGCTCATTGTCCTTGCTGCCAGGCTCTGTGAAGATGTCAAAGTCAGAATGAGCGTACGCCTGAATAACTTCCCCAGAGATGCGGGCAGGCTCCTCACACCACCGCTAAAGCGTGCTGGCAGGTGGAGTTGCGCTCTGTTCCTTTTCCTTGGCTACTTTTAAGGGAAATTGAGGAGTTTTCTTGAATTGATAGTCTGGCACCTATACAAGGCAGTCCATTAATTTAGAATGGCAGTCTCCATTCAAACACAGCTTCTTTGTTCTTGTTTTAAAATTAATGGGAGTAGTTGATATATTTTAGGGAAGTTTTAGCTTCCATATTTGAGTTTTGTTTAAAAGCAGTCCTGCAAAGTTTTTGTAACACATTGCAGATGAAGAGGATAATTTAAAATATTACAAAAAATTGCGATGAGCCTTCCTCAGATCCACAGAGGAAGAAGAGGCATAGGGGCTGCTGGGAGATTGTGGCTGCAGAAGAAATAACGTGGCACAGATGGCTCCTGTGGCTCTGAGGGTAGCTGCTCAGGGGCAGACCGTGGGTCCAAATTCTATCTCTGGCCTTTGGCCAGCTGCGGATGCCTAGGAAAAATGTAAGAAAAGGGCAAGAACACCGCGCTGCTTCCCCACTGTGTTTTCCCGCCCGTGTAATTAGCTGGTGTCAAGGGTGGTCCCTTTTACTTATTAGGCCTACCTGGATTTTTCTTCCTTGAGTTTGACTAATCTCTTCTTGAACCCATGTGAACTTTGGACACCAGCAGTGCTGGGTAGCAGTAAGCTCTACTGTTCAGCTAAATGTTAGATGAAGAACTATTCCTTTTTCTTTTTTCCTCAAATTTTCCATTTATGAATTTCATATGATGGTCTCTGTGTGTTTTTTTAGAGGAGACAGTGAACTTCATCTCCAGTTCAACCTGAATGGTTTACACATGATTTTGGAGATCTTGATCATATTCACTGAGATAACAGGAGTGCACTAAAGGACTGTTGCTATGGTTGAAATCTTTTATCAAATGGAGCTCAAAAAACTGTTCTAAAACCTGTCTGAGTCATATTTAGAGGTGCTTTTGGAGATGTATTTCTGTTTGATTGATGGAGCTAATCTGGTTCATTTCCATTATCCGACGAAAATATGTTAAATGGCTTTGATTTTAACACTTTGATACATCTGGGCAATGTTCTTCTATTACACTTACTGGAATTTTGTCCCGATATCCTCAGATGGTGTAATTCAGAGGTTGCTATCAGATGAGCGTCTGTGCCTTTGCGCACAGCGAAGGGAACTAGTGGCCAATGAACGCAGATGTTTAGTGGCACATACTAAAACAAAATTATGTTTGCTATTTCTAGACAGGAGGCCTGCACGCTCTCTCTCATCCATCAGTACTCAGTATAGCAGTGAAGATGACTCTCGTGCTGAAATGATGAAAGACAATGCTAAGGGCAAAGAGGAGTATACTATCGAAAGGGCATCTGATAACGCAGCACGCGCACATTATGGAAATGAGAATGAGGAGAATAAACTGCTCGGAATGGAGGAAAATCAGGACACTTTTGCACTGGAAAAGGAAGGAATAGACGAAGCAGATCTAACAGCAGATCTAACAGCAAGGGAAGATACTGGAACTTTTCATGAAAATATAGTGGCAATACGGCATCAAAGTCCTGAAGTTAACGGGGAACTGAAACAGACTGGGTCAGTAGGAAGTGACGTAGGGGAAGATGGGGAGAAGAACGCAAGTACCAGGAGGGATGGTGGGGAGGAAAGTCTGCTAGTGCCTTTGGAAAGCAATAGGACGGAAGCGGAGGATAGCAGTGAAGAGTCTCCTCAGCCTGACAAAGGAGGTGGTGAGTACAGTCCCTCTGCACAACTGTGAGTGACTCCTGCATGCAAGGGTTGCTGTATTGGCCTCTATCCTAAGCCATGGTGCAGCATGGGGAATGCAGTTTCTGGACTGTTTTCAAGCTACTAGAATACTCTGTACTGCTGCGAGCTAAATAACCACCCCGAATGTAACCTTGGTTTATTGTTTCTTTTCTAGTGTTTCCAGTGTAAGGCTTTGGCTGTTCTTTTTTACTGCAGTAGCTGGGTTTTACATATCATGCAATTATTATAAAATCCAAATGTGATTTATTACCTGTAGGAGAATCTGTATGCCAGATTGGGGGACTCTGTTTATAATGTCGAAATAATAGACTCAAAAAGAACACCAGAAATTACCGTGTGAATCATGGTGCAGCAGATGAAGATCAAAACTATGTCAATTGATCCGTGGTTGTGTTGCTTCACCCTGTCATGGATTTGTTGGCAAGGAGCAAATCAGTTAGTTGTGTGACACCTTGGTTTTACTGTTGATAAAATGGGCAGCTTGAGTTTCAACCTTACCTTTGTGGATAATGGGCAATTAATAAAAGGTTGGCCACATGAGCAAGGCTTTGCATTATTGTATCTGGGGAAGGGGAAAAAATGTAAGCCCTTGCTTTGCAATGTCATTCAGGTTACGGGGAAATGTCTTGGATGCCATTAAATCAGGCAGTATAAAAGAATAGTCGTCTGCACTGGTGCTGACGTAAAGGAGAACCACAAGCAATGGTAGATGAAATTTCCAGTTGTCTTTCTGTATGCTGGGTTTGCAGGGGAATGCAGAATGCTTTTCCTTTATTTTAACAGAAGTTTTTGGGTCTGTTTCTGTTGCTTTCTGTTCACTGCCATGCATCTAAGATAGCTGCGTGTGGAATAAACAATGTGAATGCCGGTGCTTAATGCTTTGCAAGTCTGTTGCTGCTGGGTTACTTTGACTGTCTTGTGCATTGCTTTTGCTTTATTATGCATTCAGAATTGAGACAGTAAAGACAGTAACATCCTATTCATTGAATAATGCTGAAGTCTTCAAAACTGTTTGCTTCTGGAACCCCTCTCTTCACTTGTGTGAAAAGAAACTTCACTTTAAGCACCTTCACCCCTAGGCTCAGATGAGTTGCGTAAGGACTACTGAAGAAGAAAGAACTTTAAAAACTTGGAGGACAGAATATTACGCTGTAATACAAAACCAAGGAAAGCTCAGTCGAATGTGTCAAGCTAGTAATCTGGTACTGAGTTAGCCTAAGACGATAGCGTTGTTCTTCATTAGCATAAATTCCTGTGTGCTTACATTCAACACACATGGTTTCACGGCTGTAGGTTCGAACAGAGATCCTCTATCAAATACAGACAGATTGACCGAATGTTATGTGGGTAACAGTGTTTACTTCTCAGTCAAGTCCTGCATCATCTCTGCTGCCAGGAGACTACCTGAGACTCAGGGACAGTGCAGATCAAGGAAGGACAAGAAAAACCATTGAATCATAAAAATTACAGATAGGACTGACTTCCTAAATTGCATACAGATTTTTCCCCATCTGCATGGGGGTTGTCTAGGTAAATTTTATAGCAAATAAAGAATTGCCAAGAAACTGTGTGTAGAGCAATGAAAGAAAAAGATAATACCCTTTTTGAGATATAATGAGCGAGCTAAAGAAATATTGCGGTGTAACAAAGGCCTCATGGGAATCTTAGCTTCTCCTAGGTGCTTAGCACAGTTGCTGCCATGATAAAGATTCTAATTAAAAAATCTAAGGACGTCTATAGTCTTAAAAGAAATGCCAGATGGTTACAACTCTCACTACAGTCCTCCAAAAGGCTGAGGGCTAAAAGCCTCCAGAGACAGCTGGAGGGCTGAAAGAGCTCAGTCCTCTACTGCGACTGCGGAATTGGTTCTCAGTCTGTTCTTGGGCCTCCCTGATTTTTTCACATGAACTTCTCCGTAGGGCTGGTCATTCTCATCAGCCGCCCAGCCTGCGTTTAGATGAGACTGATACGGCACTGTTCTGGTTTTGCCCCGATGAGACCCATCATCCTCTGCTCGTGACAGGATTTCTCCTCACCAGTGCTGTCGTTAACAGTGCAGAACTGATTTATCGGAGAAAATAGTATATGCTGAAGAAAGCAAAAGGTGCAAAATGCTCTTCTGGGGTTGTTCAGTGGCAGGCTGAGTCTGGGCAAATCACAGCCGGTGGTGTGACAGGATCTGTCAGAAGCATGGGAATACCTGGGATGGGCTCCTGCTCGCGTTTTCTGATCCTGCTGTGCTCTTTGTGACAAGGAGATACTGCTGATCCCAAGAGAGAGAATTATTGTGAGCGGTATTTGTCATCCTTCCCTGGGCTCTGTGTTTTGATAGACTGTCAATTCCCTTTGTCAAATGTTACCCAGGCAGTAAACTGCAAAGAATGGGAACTGCCAGCTAGTCAGACTTCAGGCCTGTAATCAAGTGCAAGTAAAATATATGCACCATACCTAGCAAAGCACGTGGTATTTCTGCAAGTCGAAGAAAGTGCTGCCTGTACCTCTGCGTGAGGCAGCCAAGGGATGTCCTGGAGCGGAAAGCTTCTTGTCTTCTCTGCAGAGCCGGGACGTCAGAATGATTCAAGCAGGTTGTGCACGATTGCGCAGAGACCTTTGTCAGTATCTTGGCTCCCAGGAGGAACCTTATAACCGCTCTCCTGGGACCTTCCCTGCTCAACTTTCATGGTTCCTTGCAGAGCAGATCTTAGTGCTTCACCCAGGTGAAACGTGACAGCAAGAAGTGAAGCCATCACTGCCCTTTAGGAACTATGGTATAGGCAAAAAGGTGTTCATGCTGAGCAAGTGCCTTTTGTACTGTAGACTGAAGTGGTCTTCAAACTGTTCTCACATTTCTGTTCAGAGCTGTGTGGGTGCAGGGTACTGATGGAGTAAGAAGGATGGGTGTAAGCATAAAGTAGGAGGAACCACAGGAGAAGAAGAAGAAAAAATAAAAACAAAAGTGAAAAAAGAAGAAAAATAACATATACAAGGGCGAGTAGAAAGACAGAATCAACGGTGTAGAAAAAACCAACCTCATAGGAAAAAGGCAAGAGAGCACAGGGTGTGCATTGGCAAGAGAGAGGCAGGGATTTGGGAAGAGGAGAGTGCAAGGTTGGGGCAGGGGGGACAGCGTTAAGTCTTCTCCTCACTGCAAGCCAGTGGGAACACCACTTCTCTGCTCCTGGACCTTTCAGTGCCCTGACTGACCCTGAAGCAGCAGGCAGATTACATCCCATACACACAGCTACACGTACAAAAAAATCAGTCTCATAAGAATTGATAGCCATTTTTCTTAATAAATTGCTGGAGGAAACATTCTGCCACATGCAAGTACATGTGATTTCAATACATGACGCCCAGAAGTGACAGCGATCCATAGAAGACCTGTACAAATGCCGTGAGACAAGACAGTATTTCTGTGGGTTAAGTGGGCAATTTGGATGAGAATAGTGGCCAGGTTGGTCAGCCTTATTGTGCTTATTTTTATGCAACTGGTTTTCTCCTAGCAGAACTCCTAGTAACTTCGGAAGTGCCCTACAGATCAGCCCAGAGGCACATCTCTCACAGTTGTCTGCGTTTCACACTGGCAAGATCTTTTTTTCTCGCTGGCTGAAACCCTGCTCCTCTACTCTCAAACAAAATACTTTGTCTAAATAAAATGCCATAGGCTGATTCTGAGAAGGTCATTGGTGAAGATATTGAAAAATGTCCATGTTCTCACTGAGCCTTGAGGTAGAACTTGTCTGTAGATGTCTAGAAACTGAGACTTGGGATAAGTGTCTGCAGCACTTCCACTGCATAGATGAAGCTGACCAGCGTACTGCTTCATGTCACGTACAGTAATAAGAACTAGAAATGTTGTGATTGTCTCCTTTATGATCTGAAAGTTATGCTTGACATAAGTATCGAGTACAAGCAGTTACTCCCTTTTGGTCAAAGCCTTGATTGTTCCAAGCTGGAGGGGAGCAATCTGAAACACACGACCACTGGCACCACCCAAGCAGCAGCAGGGATTAATCAAGTCTCACGCTAGCAGTCACAACACAGCCAAAAGCAGGGAGCTGTTTCAGAGATGTACCTGAAGGTCTGTGGTTCCTAACGGACACGGCATACTGGCAATAGAGGCCCTTCGGCAGTAAAGCCAAGTGCGAGATTTGACTTTATGCTGTCAATCCATACCAGTGGCAAACGCGCAAGCTCTTTGTGTGAAAGACTAAGCCAATAACTGCAACAGAAAGGAGAGAGAGAGAAAACTGATGGAACTTGAAGGCAGGAGCCTGGGTTGCTGGAGGGAAGAGCTCTCAGAGGAGGTGCTGAAGGGATCGGGCTGTGTGCATAGCTGGAATACTGCTCCTAAAGAAGTTGTGTAGTATTACTAGCTTGAAAGCCATTCACGTAATCGTCCAGCAAGTCATAAAGAAAAAGTGAACAGGCAGCACTCTCTTAACAATAATGTCAAATGTATGACTCGACTGTGAAGCATCACAATCATTGCATTTACAGAGCAGAAAATACTTCCCCACTCACTTACAGATAAGCAGAGGTCTTGAGTCACTTATGTTAGTGTGGGGAATTGAGGAATCTTCAGAAATGTAGTTGGGAGCTTAACATAGAAATTTTTTTTTTAAATATTCACAGAACAATAACAATTTTATGTCTATAAAACAATGTTGTTGCTTGTATGTTGAACCCCCCTCAGACTGCCTGACAAAAGCATTCTCACTGTTTTGTGAAAATGTTGTGGAAGATTGCCGCTCTATGTTTCAGTAGATGCTCCTGCATGAATTTTCCCTCGGATTTTTAATAGTTGTCTCCGTTTAGTTTTAATCTACTTAAAAAAATTATTGCTGGTGAAGGTTTACATGGCTCCAATTGGGTCTGCCCTAACATTTCAAATTTTAAACCAAGCTGAGATAGCTGGATGACTTCTGCTCCCCTTTTGCTTTTTAATGGTTTCTCTTTCTTGCTTCCTCTTTTGTAACTTTGTGATAGTTTTTGAAGATTGCAAGCCAGTCCAGGAGGAAATAGCAAAGACAATTGGAAATGATCATCCTCTGAATTCTGAGCCTGAACCTAGTGATTCCCGTGCCGATGAGGAAGAAGAGAACGTAACAAGTACAGAGCGTGGTGCCAATGAAGGTGATGTTGGCTGTCGATCAGGGACGTGGATTAAATCTTATTCATCTGAAGTCTTTTTATAGAAGTGTTTGCCCTTTCCCTTTCCTTTCTAGGCTATCAAAACCTCCTTGTGCTCTTTTCTTTCCTAACTTGTATAAAATTGGGTGATGACTAGCTGGCTTCTGTAGTCATGTAGAAGTAATGCTTTTTTGGCAGTTATATTGGCCCTAGGTAAAGAATCCAGGTCATGAAAAAACTGGCTGCCGGTCAAGAAAATCGCTGTGGAAAGCAGCAATCTAGTGAGTTTGCCTTTGCTTCCAGGTAGCGCGGGGCCTCCTTGGGAAATGCATTGTCAGGACGGGCAGGATGGGACGGACAGACTGGGAAAGAAGCTGAACTGCAGACGTGATCTCCGTGCTGTACCCTGTTTGTCTCCCCAGCTCATCTCCCTGTTAGCAGTTGGCATAATTGGCAGTGAGGAAATTTCAGCTTGATCTTGGTTCCCTCCAGGAATGTTTCTGGTCCTTGCAACCCTAGCAGTTTATTGCTGGAGACTTGACCTGCCTAACAGAAGAGCCTTGCATATTATACAGGGGGTATTATCGGCAGCCATGCTGCTGCAGCAATGAGCTGCAGTGAAAGTAAGTGTTAAGGTTCTACTCCACAGTAGCAATGAGTCTGAAAAGAGAAGAGAACCATAGGTTTAAACTGGCTTCGGTCTGCACTGTTGCTCTTACATTTCCTCCTTCCATCCTGTAAGAGTCTAACAGCTGGCAGGAACAGGGCGTATATATTGTTTTTAAATTGCTAGTTGTGCACTGTCTTCTACTTTGGCATATTAATCCACGGTGTTCTAAGTTTTTTTCTGGTCAGCTGGGAGCCTTTGTATCTTCTTCCTTTATGTAGTCCAAGAACGTAGTCTTTTAAGGTTTGTTGTCCTTCATCCAGAAGGTGTATACTGTACAGGAGGTTGGAGGTTCCTTCTCATCTCTGGTCTGTCAGTAATTGTCTTTTTCTCAGTAATTCCATCTCAGATGAGATTGCTTCTGCCTTGGTCTCACCAGCTGACCACAAACAACTGTCTATAACATTTAATTTCAAAGTTCAGTAGTCTTCATGTGTTGGCCTTCACAAGGATCTGTGTTTCTGCTGCACAGACCAGGGTAGAGAACATGTAGTTCCTGGGCAGCCTGACTTCTGTGTCAGTTGTCCCTCCAAATCAGGGTTGAAAGATGTTTGCTTCCCAGGCAGGTGGTCTTTGGAAAGCCTGGAATCTCCTAGTTGTTAACTTCTCAGGTTCGCACAGTGCCTCATTTTGAGTACTTTAATGCCGAAACAACTTCACAGTTGCCGTTACCGTTCCTGCCCAATGCAAGACCTCACTTTACAGAAGGGAATACTTTGTAAACAGCAGCCAGAGTAAATTAACTCCTCTCTCTGCTAATGAAGCAGGTAAACATATAGACTATACCACATACAACACAGCATTTGGTTTCTTTTAGACAAAGAGAACAAAGCATCTATTTTATAGGGCCCAGCAAAATCCATTACATCAGACTCAGTCCAATATTAGCAGCTGGACAGTTCAGACACTATACTTTTGTGGAGACAGTAATATTTAACTCTGAGTTGGGATGAGTGTTTGGGATGTTTTATTCCATTTTTATACCAAAAATTCCATGAGAATGTTTTTAAGTGATTACATGTTACTGATTTCGATAGTGGGCCTGAGCTCTCCCAGATTCAGGAGGTAGGATTTTCGGTATGAGTGCTGTAAGAATATGATAGTGATTGATAACTGATTAATATATATATGTATAAAAGAAGAAAAATTTTAAAATATAAGGGACAGAAAGCTAGTAGTAAACACAAGCAACAAACCTGGTGCGAGGTGTCTTGGATGAAGGCATGATTTCTTGTATTGCAAAATGCAGAGTTTTTAATTTTAAAGTGTGGTCTAGTGTTCAGGCGATGTGTGGTCTGGTGGGAGGAAACAGTCTGCTACGCTCTCCCCTGTCCTTCCCCAGCCTCCACTCTCTCTGGAAACTCCCTTCTCAGCTGTCCTTTCTTCTGGTTCCTTGACTGTCTGCAGCTGCTTGGGCTGCCCTGTGCACCTTCTGCTTTGCTCTGCAGCAGGCCTGCCCCGTGAGCTCGGAAGGGCAGGAAGGGCAGAGTGGCAGTGGGGAGCAGCAAGGCCAGTGGAAGGGCTGTGGGAAAGGGGGCTCAAGCTCCCCTCTGCTGGCAGGGACAGGCTGGACAAATAGTGTCCTCCAGGCCTGCTTGTCACCTGGAGTCTTCTCTGGCTGCCATGCCAGGGATGGGGTCTAGCTGCACAGGCGGTCGCCCAAGCAGGCAGCAAAAAGCAGTAATTGCGGAGTGCAGCAGTAGTGCAAGACCGTAAATTAAGTCAAAAACAGTGGGAGATGATTTGGGGCAAGACAGCCTTTGCCCAGTTTGGGAAAGGGTAGCTTGGGATTGCAGACATTGATCCTTGCTCCTTTCAGTGGCACAAAACTTCTCATTTTCTAAAGAATAGGAACCTGCCACGTTAGTACAAAACACGGGTGCAGCAGCTCAGGCTGCTGGGGGTGCCTGCCCAGGGACAGACCCTGGGGCACCGAATTCGGTGAGGGCATTGCCGTTAAATTCCCAGGGGGCGGGAATCGACCCTGGTGTAATTACAGAGTCCATGGGAAGCAATTACCCGTTTTACATGAACAGCTGAGTATTATTCTTCCTGTGTGTGCATATTTTACATGAGCAATTTACCACCTATTTCTGAATTTTTGAATGTTACTGTCAAGCTTATAGCTATTTCATACACACACCTGAGCTCCCCGCTAGGCAGGTGAGGGAAGGAGGGAGAGTAGGCAGGGCAGGCAGAACTGTCAGAGCTGAAAGCTGGTCATGCATCAACATTTCTGCTTAAATTAGTCATGCCAGATGCCAGAATGGCAACACTAGAAATGTAGTCAGAGCGCCAGTGCACGATGAGAAGCAGCACAGCAAGTTTTCTTCTCGTCACCATGCTGATTTCCCTTCATTGCTTGGGAGAGATAGCATCTTTAATAATAACCCTGTAAAACAGCCTTAACACTAACACAGTTCTCAATAGGACTAATGTTTTGATTATTTCTTAATAGCATCAGATGGAGCTTTCTTGGCAGAAGGAACAAGAACACTTGATGTGCAGAAGGCAGCAGAACAAGTGGTACGAGAAGGGCAGATGGTAGGGGAGAGACAAGCACTTGAGAAGGAAGATTTTGTTGCTGAGGGAGGAGATGCTCGCGCTGAAGAGGCAGGAGGAGAAATGGCACGAGCGGGAGATTTGCCACCCAAGGAAGACACCGTGGCTGTGCTGCAGGCAGAGGGTCAGCTTGCGGTGGAGGAATCGGCACCTGAGGAGAGCGCCATGGCAGAAGATCCCAGAGGAGAGGGGACAGGGAAGGGAATGGAGTCCGGCGCAGAGGCGGCACTCGGGGAGCAGGAAGTTCTGATGGAGGGGACGGAGAGCGAGGCAGCACTGGGGCAGCAGGCACCGGGGGGAGAGGAGCCGTCCGGGGCAGGGGCACTGCTGGGCAGGGAGGCAGACGGAGCAGTGTCCGAGGGGGAGGAGGTGGCTGGGGAGGTCTCTGAGGGAGAAGAGGCCGTGGAGGAGGCCTCCGAGGGAAAGGAGGCTGTGGGAGCAACAGGGCCTCCAGTGAGGGAGGTGGTGGGTGAGACGGTGTCGGAGGCAGAGGAGGCTGCGGAGGAGGCAGGTTTTGCAGGGAAGGGCATTGTGGCGGGTGCTGTGTCTGAGGGAGAGGAGGCTGTGGAGGATGCCAGCTTGACAGAAGAAGGGATTGCCGGGGTAGTTGGCCCTGAAGGAGAAGAGTCTGTAGAGGAAGCTGTTTCTGAAGGGGAGGAGGCTGTGGAGAAGCCTGGGGCTCTCCTGGAAACATTAGGGGATACGAAGGTTTGCACAGGAGAAGCAACGCCTGGAGGAGAAGGCTTTGTAAAGCCAAATGAGTTTTCCCAGCTGGAAGCATCAGGGGAAGAGCGGGTGGAGATGGGGAAAGCTGCCATAGGAGCAGCAACATCTGAGACTGGCAGGGCATCAGAGGTAGGAGGGAGCTGTCTCCTGAGAGCAGAGGACGCCACGGAGGAGTCTGTGGAGCCTGGCAAGGGTCCCGTGTTGCAGGTAGCACCTGGATTAGAGGCACTGGTGCATGCTGGAGGGGATCCCGTAAGTGAAGGGTCATCTCAGTTGGAGGAGACCACAACAGCGGAGGAGGAGGAGGGCTCAGCAGAAGCACTTTTGAGCGGAAACCCATCTCTAGGCAGCAAAGCAAAGACAGAGGGTGCAATGGAAGAAAACCCTGATGGAAGGGTGATGGGAGTCTCTGCGGAGATTGCCAGAGCAGAGTCAGGAGGCGGAGAGGAGGTCGCGGGTGGAGCAGCAGGTCCGAGAGAGCTGGCAGCTGGGATGGAGGGATCGCTGGAGCGTGCTGAAGAGAGAGGGGAGGAGAGGCCTCCTGGTGCGGGGGCGGTGGGTGAAGCCGCACCGCCTGCCCCAGAGCTGTGTGTGAGCAGGGCGGGGGAGGCAGGGGCGGTGGCCGGCGCTGCGGCGGGCGGCCCGGCAGGGCGAGGGGCTCTGGCTGAGGCAGCGGCAGGGGAGCCGACGCCGGTGGGGGAGGCGGCGAGGCAGGAGGTGGTGGCTGGGGATGGCGGGGTGGGCGACGGGGCGGTGGCACAGGAGGGGGTGACAGGAGCAGCGTGGGGGGCACAGAGCGGTACAGGGGCGGCAGCAGCAGAGGGGGTGTCAGCCGAGGAAAGAGGGGCAGCCGGGGAGCCTGGGAGGGACAGGGAAGGGGCGGCCGATGGAGCCGTGGCCTGCGGGAGAGGGGTGAACCAGGAGGCAGTGCTGGGGTGCGAGGGAAGGGGGCCAGTGCCAGCGGGGGCCGAGGGCCAGGGCGAGGCGGAGTGGGAGTGGGGCACGGCGCGCCGCGTGTCCCCGTGGCATGGAGAACCACGTGGAGCGATGTCCCTTGGGGAGCAGCCGATTGCAGAAACCTCCCCGAGCACCCCTACCCATGGGGATGGGGGAGCAGAGCCGAGGGGGAGAGGGTCCGCAGGAGGTGAGGGGCTGTGCCCGGGCACCCAGCCGCGGCTGGCAGCTCCCGGGACAGGAGCAGTGGGGGGCAAGGATGGGCCACAGGAGGGGACAGAGCAGGCGGGAGTTAAAGCCGAGGGGGAACAGCCAGGCCTCTGTGAAAACAGGAGAGAGAGGGAGGTAGCGGGTGTCTCGGAGAGCGCATGGAGCGCTTCTGTGGCCAGGGAGCAGAGGAAGGACAGTCCCATTGGAGGGAGCCCAGGCGCCCTGGGAGCTGCTGATGCGGGCGAGAGAAGCGGCCGTCCTCGTGAGGTGAGTCCTGCGTGGGTCGGGTGCTGCCCCCCGGCCCGTTCGAGTCCCCAGACTGGTCCCTGTCAGAAGCAGCGGATGCACCACTTCGTCCCGTTTCTTACACTTTCCTTAAGTATCGTCTGCTGGTAGGTGGGGTAAGGGCTGATAAATCCTTTTGGGTAGCAGCTTCTGCGTTCTTTCCTGTTCCCGAAATCTCGTTGCAAATATCTTTGCTCTGGCGCTAATGCTCCCAGCCCCTCAGTCGTCTCGCCCCTCTGGCTGCGCAGAGCAGCTCCCGCCGCCCAGCGTGCCGCTCCGCTGCCCGGCACTGGTGGCAGCGGGTGAGCCTCGGCAGCACCCGCTGGCACCCGCTGGCTCCGACGCTCCAGGTCAGTGGCAGCGCCAGGTTCTCTGCTTACTCTGGCATCTGCTTGTAGGAAATCTGTTACACCAGTATCTCAGCAGCTCAGAGTTCAGCACGTTTTCTGTAAAGCTAATGTTTTTTTCTCGTTGTTTCGTAGGCTGTTGTGAACCCAGACGCAGTTGTCGTGCCCTCGGTACAGCCCCAGGATGGGGAAGAAACTCTCCTCTAAGCTTTTCCTGCAGCTCCTTCAGTGCTGTGTCCTGCAACATTTACACAAATCGCTGTAGATTTGTGCCGGTTGGGATGTTCACTCCTTTATTTTACTCAGTACCACGACCATCTGTCACGTTTTACTAGAGCAGCTTCTCAGTGTGCAGCAGACGAATGAAATAAGCCTGTATATGCCAGCCCAGGAAACAGCACTCCTTGGTAATTATGAAGACAATAATCGCAAGGATTGTTGCACAGCTGTCGTGCTTGTTTTTCCCAAAACACAGAGAAATATTGGACTTGCTGAACCTCCCCTCCGCCCCCAGGCACCGCCTGCTTCTGCTGGCTGGCGGGAGGGAGATAGAGTGCCGTGCGTGTTTCCGCAGGACAGAAGTTTGTCTGTACAGAGTGCCCATGTTTGACTGTATCTGTATCGATGTACTGACGGCATTTTTCTGCGTGTCATTTGCCTTTCTGAACTGCAGACTCTTCACTGTGAGTTGGGGCCGTGTCTTCGTTGCTGTGCATAGGGCACTTGCGCACATTAATGCTGATAGTTGATAATAATAATTGATTCTGATAAGAGCATCTGGGGGTGTTCAGCAGAGATGCGGAATGGCAGGATCACGGGGGGGATGGTGGCTTCACACAGGGGATTTTAGCCTGGGGGGCTCCTCCACCCCGCGTTACAGGCAAGGGAGCCCTGCAGCATGCACGGGTGCCCCGTGCTGCCGGGCGGGTGGCGCGCAGGGGGGGCTTCTCTCCTCAGGGATCCAGGCTTGTTTCTGGCCACGCTTCAGGGCGTTCTTGGGACTTCGAAACGTTGTTGAAAATTGTTAAATCAGAACAATTCTAACTCATATTTATAAACGAATAAAGCCTGCCCTTTTGCGTTTGCTGGTGTCAGTCAGGAGTAACTCCCTGGGCCCGCGGAGTCGTGCTGAAGCTGCAGGGGTGGTCAGTGTCAGGCTGGTTCAGCCCGGCGCTGGCTGCGGTCTCCGCTGCCAGAGCCTCCCTTCAGCTCTCCCGCGCCCCGGGGCTCCCTGAGACGCTGCCAGGCGGCGGTGGCGGCCGGGCTGGGTGCACAGCAGCCTGGCAGGCGTTGCCCGGTGGCTGCCGGATGCTCTGCCCCTCCGCAGGGGGACTATAACTGCCTTCTCAGGTCGGGGAGGGGAACTGAAACGAGCAGGATTTTGAGTGCGCTGTTACTGTAAGGCACTTAGGATCAATATACACGGGATAGGATTTTTAAATGTGATCAAGTAATGCATGTTTGTTCCCTCCTCTACTAAAGACAGTTGCATTCATATTTGCAGTCTGGATACCAGGAAGTGCTCTGAAAGAGAAAAGTAGACAAAAAAGAGTAATAATAGCTTTACAGTCCCCAGCAGTTTAAACAAAAGCATGCGTCAAGTGATCCCGAGTGGTGAGGCTGAAATGTTTATTCTGTGCAAGATATGCAATATTTGCTTAAAAGCACATATTTGCCTTTGGACCATTCAGCAATGGTCTTTTCCGTTTAACCAGGAAATGTCCATAAAATCAGAAGTGGCTTATTCGCTGGACCAAGACATTTTCAATGTTGTTCAATATAAGAAAAGTACAGTAAATAGATAATCAGTGTTTACATACTCTACAGTTGAATATACCTGGTATGTGAAGTGTTCAGAATTTAAATGCTAAGGACCTGTTGTGGTTTAACCCCAGCCGGCAACTAAGCCCCCCGCCCCCCCCAAGCCGCTCGCTCACTCCCGCCAGTGGGACGGGGGAGAGAATCAGAAGAGTAAAAGTGAGAAAACTCATGGGTTGAGATAAAGACAGTTTGATAGGGAAAGCAAAAGCCGACACAGGCAAAGCAAAACAAGGAAGGCATTCCTTCACTCCTTCCCATGGGCAGGCAGGTGTTCAGCCATCGCCAGGACAGCAGGGCTCCAGCACGCGTGACGGTGACTTGGGAAGACAAAACACCATCACTCCAAACGTCCCCCCTTCCTTCTTCTTCCCCCAGCTGTTATTGCTGAGCATGACGCCATACGGTGTGGAATAGCCCTTTGGCCAGCTGGGTCAGCTGTCCCGGCTGTGTCCCCTCCCAGCTTCCTGTGCCCCCCCAGTCTCCTCGCTGGTGGGGTGGGGTGAGGAGCAGAACAGGCCTTGACTGTGTGTCAGCACTGCTCAGCAGGAACGACAACAGCCCTGGGTTATCAACACCGTTTCCAGCACAAATCTTCGGATAGCCCCATACTAGGCCATCTTGTGCATAGCCCCATACTAGCTACTATGGAGAACATTAACTCTACCCCAGCCAAAACCAGCACATTCTCCAGCCCTTATTCCATACCATGTACGTCATGCTCAGCTCCCACACTACCCAGTACGTTCTTACCACCCACCACCGCCCTTCCTTTCCTTTGATACAATACCCTGATATCATTCCCTTAGTCTGTGGACCACCCCTGTGAAATGTCTGTAAAATGTCCACTGAGTTCATTCAGTCCGTGACTTTGGGCTCCATCTGTCGCGGTGGTCGCTCTGGACAGGAGAGGCCGTGTGTTGCGTGGAGTTACTGGGCACCAAAGCCAGCTGAGGCTGGGTCACTGCTGCACTTGCACTGCTTCTTGTGAGGCTTGTCCTCCCTTGGTTCAGGTGGTTCCTGCTGTAGTCGTGCCCATAACACACTGCTCAAATCATGGTTTACAACAATTTAAAGGTGTTTCCATTACAATCTCCCCCCCGGTCCCTTTGGACCAGACCATCGGGTTTAACATTGCAATGAACTCCTCCCCTTGCCCCTGCTCCCGCTTGGACTTCTCCACAGGCTGCGGTCCCTTGGGGGTGTACCTGCTCCCAGGGGAGCCTCATCTATGAGCCACGGTCTCTCCAGGGCTCTACCTGCTGCAGCACAGACTTATGCACAGCCACAGTCGCTTTGAGGTGCCCCTGTTCCAGCATGGCCTTCTCCATGGGCCACCATGCCTTCAGAGATAGACCTGCTCCAGCGTGGCCTCGCCCACAGCCACAGTCCCTTCGGAAGTAAACCTGCTCCAGCACGCCCTTACCCACGGCTGCAGTCCCTCCAGGGGCGTACCTGCTCCGTCGTGGGCTTGTCCACGGCCACACGCTTTGCGGTGCTCCAGCACGGCCTCATGCACAGGCACTGATGTGTCGAGGTGTACCTGCTGCAGCGTGGGCTTATCCTTGGGCCACAGTCCCTTCAGAGGTATACCTGCTGGGGCACAGGCACAACCACGGCCGCAGGCACTTTGAGATGTACCTGCTCTGGTGCGGACTTCTTCATGGCCACAGACACTTCGGGGTGTCCTGCTCCCACGTGGACTCAGCCACAGGTCACGGTCCCTTTGACCCAAGGGCACACCGGAGTTCCAGCCTGCCCAGTGCAGCAGCGCAGAAGCAGCAGGGATGCCCTGGCCATCGGCCAGCCCCGGCGCACGGCCATCGCTGCTGTCCCACCGTTCCCAGGCACAGCAGTCAGATGATCAGCAGCACAGCAGCACGGCAAGCAGCGAAAGCAAAAAGCGGCCACCCACGAGCACCAGACGCTAAGGTACAGTAAGGCAAGCACGCCCCACGGCCAGCACAGGAGCCTGCTGATTAATAGCTAAACAGCAATAACAGCTATAAATTCGATCTAGCACATTCCAATCAAGCCTGTCGTTATCTCAAACCCTTCGAGCCCCACGTTGGGTGCTAAAACCAGCAGAGGACCTTCTCCAGAGGTTTGTTGTATTCATACAACAGTCCGTATACATATGCACACCTGCACATTTACTTGGGTCTATAAAAAACCCTGTACCACTCTGTGTATTTCCTTGAATTTTTGCAAGTGATGCCATTGTAAGAATAATGCTTGCCAGTCAAGTAGGGCCTGGTCTTCAGTATTTATCTCTGCTTTCTAACTGAATGAGTAATGTTGGGTCGAACATTTGTGCCGCTAAAACTGCAGGTGCCCATGCAAAGCAAATGCCTGTGGCTTGTGAGCATGTGACTGTACCAAAGCCATTTACAAATGCACGCTCGTACACGTGGGTTGCAATTCGAGTGTTCTAGATGAACAAAGGCAGAGGGAGGAGTGCAGGCATTTGCCTTAGCAGGGATTCCCTGGAAGGGTCAGGGTTAAAACTAAGGCTGTACTTGGGCAGGTCATGAACCACACTGGCTTATTTGACATTTAGCTGCTTTACTGAGCACAGGATGAAAATACAAGCGATAAGAGGTTTCATTCGTTGTTTGCTGGCAAGTGCCGGAGTGATCTGCAGAGCATCTCAAAATACTCTTAAATAATACTCTTGCTCCGCAAATCGAGAGCACCAGGAGCGACGTCCCCACTCCAGCGCTGGCTCTGTGTTGTGTTAAGGGAGCTGCAGCCACGCAGGAGCCCCGAGCAGCCCTGTTCTGCCCGAGGGACAGGTCCCCTCTGGGCTACAGCCCTGCCCAAGCGCTTCCTTCGAGGGGCTGCTCTAACGCGCGTGCTGAGCGATGGGAGGGCAATGCAGCGGTGGGACGGCGGAGCCCCCCGGGCAGCGCTGCCACTGGGGCTGCCTGGGGGACAGGTAGAGCGCAGGGCTGGCTGGTAGAGCGCAGGGCTGGCTGGTAGAGCGCAGGGCTGGCAGGTGGAGCGCAGGGCTGGCTGGTAGAGCGCAGGGCTGGCTGGTAGAGCGCAGGGCTGGCAGGTAGAGCGCAGGGCTGGCAGCGGTCTCTGAACCAGGTTTCTCCTCTTGGTGCAGCCTCTCGACAGCCACCAGCCTCCACTCCCAACACTTCAGCCAGGAGGGAGGGTTCTTTCCTTGTGGGTAGAAGCTTCCTTTAAAGAAATCTGGCATTCAGAGCATGCTGAAGAGGATGAAGTGGCAGTATGAGTTTGCAGCAGCAGCAGACGACTTAACTAGATCCACTTCAGCCTTTTAGAAAAGAAGACGAGTTGGTAAGCGAGAGGCAGCTGAACTCCCAAGGCACTCTTGGGTTGCAGAAGACCTGGGGCATCAGGGAAGTCCCAGATGAACACTGCAGTAGTGATTGTAAGGAAGTGGAAAGCTGACAGTTCATTATTTAAAATACTTAAACTGTTTATAAATGGCACTCATGCGTATGATATTAGCAATTGGGGAAAGGAATCCTTTGGTTAGAAACATGCCGGCTCATACAAGTTCTTGTATTCCTCTAAAAAACCCCACACTTCAAATACTCTGGTTTTACATACTGGTAGAAAAAAAATCAAATTTCCCAAGAACACTCCATAATTTCTGAGCTCATATCATATTGCTGAGACCATCTGTTTTCTCTCATGCTTCTTTCTGACAGCCAACCCAAACTGGTCTATGATTCTATGATTCTATGATTCTATGATTCTATGATTCTATATTTACAGGAGCGATACAGGCGAGGTTTGATCTGTGGTAGGGAAACAGCCCTTACCCCATCCTGACAGCTCACCCCCCGCGATGTACCGGACGGTTTCCCCTACTCGCGTACTCCCCTTTCCCCTCGCTTCTTTTGCCCGCCGGCAGTGCCGCAGGCAGGGACCGCACGGCCGGGGCGCGACGTCAGCCAGATTGGTGCCTGCGACGCTGCGTTACTGTTCACCTCTGGCTCCTTCGAGGCAACTGATTTCTAAAACAGTCAGAGGACTAGAACCAGCTATGGAATTGAGTTAAATTTGGCAATTTCAGCTTCAGAGCACTGCTCTGCTGCTGTTGGTTTGGCTGGTAAAGATGTACCATTTGTGTGCTTTCAAAATATGGGCACGCCTGTAATCTGAGCAGGTGGAATTCTGGTAAGAAGCAAACCCATCAAAATGGATAATGTTACGGTTTTGGAAATGCTACCCATGCTAATTTCTGCCCTCCTATCCAGTGCTAGATAGTAATTAACTTCAAAGTGAAAAAATGTGGGTGGCACTTAGGGAAAAACAAGATGTGCACCAAAAAAAAAAAAAGGAGACTAGTTATTAAGCTGAACATATGTGAGAAAAGCAAACTATCTAACAGCGTTGCCACTGGCAAAACTAATTTTTGGCTCGTCACGAAGGCTTTTTTTAACTCCCTAAACTGTCAGGTGTTCGCAGTAGCTTGTCACTGGATGCTGATGATTGCGCCTCAAAAGCGTCATTACTGGCTTACAGAGCTGAAATCGTGCCTTGCGGCATTACGCAGGCTGAACAGACGCATTTCACCAGCTGGAAAAACAATGCCAGCTGTGTACTACGGACACGGCACGAGGAAGGTTGTTCGAAGTCCAGCCCCTGGAAGCGGGTACCAAGCCTCTGGCATCGCTGGCAGGGATGGGACGTAAGACGGTTGGCAGGGATGTAAGATGGTGATCTTCACAGCCCTCGCCCGGGCAGCGTGCAGGGGGGAGCACCTTGCAGGCGGCGCCTGCGTCTGGCTGAGACAAGCGCTCGTCCGACGAGGTGGGTTTCTCTGGCCGGCAGTTTTCTGTAGTGTTTTGTGGGCTCAGCCGTGCAAATCAAGCGCGATGACCGCTCTGCCTGCCTGGCGGGGCCGTGCCCGCCGAGGCTCCCGGGGGACCCTGCCGCGCCCTGGGCTCGCCGCAGCCACCCGGGCAGCGGCCCGGGCCACCCTGCAGGAAAACGCCCCCGGCCCGTGGCTGCCCCCAGGCCAGGTCTCTGCTGGCCCAGCCCCGCCGCGCGGCCGGGCGGCACAGCCTCTGCTGCGGAGACGCTGGACTCGCTCCTGGTTGGGGTGCAAGCACTTGTCTGGTTGGACACCAGTTTATCTTAACCTAGATCATCTGTTACGGATATGTTAAACAATGTGAAATAGTGCTACAGCTACCAGGCACTGGCTGGTCTTAAAAGCAGGCAAGAATCCTTGGAGTGTCTCATGCTTTATAAATATTTCAGTGTGCTGGGCTCCTTGGGCTTCTCTGGGAATGGCACAAACTAGTTTCATTCCCGCAAACAACTTTAGAGCATGTTTTATTCAGTAATTTACATTTTTCAGAGTTTTCATTTGTATTAATAACTGATCACTCCTATGAAACATGCTGTCCCCCTAAGCCTGATGTTTCTTCTATAGAGACCAATTAACTAAGACATTGTTTTCTTCAAGGAGCCAGTAAATTTAATTACTAGTAAAATTATTTGCAAGCAGTTGGCCTTGTAAAGAGCTTTCTAAACTATAAAAGTTTTGCCTTCACAAGCTTTCTGATTTTTTTTTGTTGTTTCCACATGTCTGCTTCTGACACTTTCCAAGGAAGTGCTCAGAGACCACGCCAAGCAGCTCAGGTATGAGCAAGCACATAGAGGTATTAACACAAATGAAATCTGCTTTCCTTGCTCTGTTTTCTGCTCTCTAAACTAGTTTAGTTTCTGGTTTTCAGGTACAGCTGCTGTGTTAATGAAGAGTCATCGCATGGTTGTTTTTAGCAAGGGAAAGAGACATAGTGCAGAGGTATTTGTAAGAAAAAATCCTGTTTACAAGGAAACAATGCTGGAACTGATTTTTCAGATGCAACAATTGGTCCTTTCTGCCCCGTTAGTCTCATACCAGTGCAAAAACCAAGGAATGAGCTCTGGTCTGCGCCCACCCCTCCCTCCTTCAGCTTATTCCCTACCTGTGCTTCGGTAGCTCTACCACGTGAACCAGCTGGCCGGTTCGGCAGTCAGGTAGGGGATTTGCATCAGCACCCCAAATGCACCTTTTCCCGTCTGCTCTGCGCGTCTGTCCTCAAAGCATGCCAATCTCCCGTGTCGCTTCTACTTCTGGAAAGAATAGGACATATTTCCTCCAGTTACAAAGAAATCTGGCTGCTGTTTTGTTGCGGTTTGCAGTGCGGGCATTGGATGGGTACGGCGGGAGGCCAGCAGAACGGCCGGGTTCAGCGTGTGTTGGTAGCGTCGTGTTTGACCTGGAGGGTGTTAGCACAAGGTCACAGCTGTTTGTTAGCAATGAACTGGAATTTGTTCAGGGAACGCCTCCTTTTTTTCCTCCCAGTGATTTATCTGAGTGGGCAGAATACTGATCTCAGTGTGTTCTACGCTCTTCTTCTGCTTTCAGGAACCAAAAAGGGGAAATGATCAGGAGGATGTTTTTAACCTGGACAAACCCTGGCTGTTTGCACTCTGCCACGCGGATGTGCCTGCGCCTCACCTGGGATGCCGCAGGGCCAGAGCGTCCTTGTGCAGGGGCACCTCCTGTCGCATTGGCTCATCCCGCTCCAAGCCATAAGTTCCACAAATCCTATAGCCATAACGGGAAATATTCCTGCCAGACAAGGCATTTGCAAAATAACAAAGCTAATCATTGGTTCGAAAAGTCACCATGATGACCGATGATCTCCTTTGATCCATGGGAAAGACTGAAGCTTCCTCTTGCTCGTTTTTACTAGAGCTCTTACTGCTTTGACATGGCGTCGCCCACGTCGTGACGCTGACTTACTGCTAAAGCTTTGCAAAGATGGGGTGGGGAGTTCTCTATGGATTTTTCCAGACGCACACTCAGAGCAAATGCTCGCCATCTCCGAAAGCCGGACAGTATCCAGGGCGGTGCAACGGGCTGTCAGCAGCTCCGTCCGGCGTCAGCAGTGTTTGGTCCCCTGAAACGCTGGTCTCACCCCGGATGCTGCACTGATGCTTTCGGTTTTTGGCCGCATTGAATTCCTCAGTTCCACAACATGTAGGTGTGAAACTGAGAGGGCCGTCTGGTCACAAAAACTGGCTCGGCCTTGGGAGGAAGAGGCTGCCGTGACGCGTGTTGTGGGATTCAGAGGTAATGACAGTGTTTGTGAATAGGAGCGTCAGAGCTTTCCGAGTTCTGCCACAAAAAGGAAGAAGCGTGGGTCACAGAGAAAGAGCTGAAAGCAAGAGCAGTGCCTCGCAAGGCCTCACACGAAGCTCGACGTAAAAACGCGTGCCCCTCGGCAGGTCGGGGCGGTGGCTCCGCGTCGGCCCGCAGTCGGCGGCGAGGGCGCAGCGGCTGGCGCTGGCCGGGGAGCTGGTGCCGGCCGTCGTCAGCCCGCCCTGGCCGGGCGCTGGGGCAGAGCGGGAGCGGGACGGGGTGCTCCCCGTTTTTCGGTTTTCCCAGCTGCGCTTCTTATGGGGGTCGGGGGATTCCATACGGGGTCCCACAAGTCCTGGAGTGAGCCGCAGCCCAGACCTTTCTGTGTACTTCTTCTAACATTTCCGTTAGCCCAGCAGAGTGCTGGTGTCAATGAGGCTGCGACCGAGACCCGAACCAAACGGAACAGCAAGTAACTGCTGGGCGGTACCAGGGGCTGGCAGCAGGTCTGCAACACTTGACCCGCACTCCCCCACTGAATTTTTCAGAAAGTGAAACAAAACAAATGAAAAAACACCTGTAGACCTTGCTAAGTGAAATCTTCCCATTTTTATTGCTTCAGGATTGTGAAATTAATGACACGCACAGAAGGTGTGAGTCGGTAGAGCCTACTACGCATTTGTGTCGCACTGCACGGTGCCTCGTCGCAGACCTTGGCTCGGGGAGCATCGTCGTAAGAAACCAGCATCCCGAATCACACCCACAGAGCAACGCGCCGCCGGCGTGGACGCTGATTTCTGCTCAGCCAGGTGCGCTCAGTCCTGTCAGTTCTGTCGCACTTTCATCACTCGGTTCTGTCTCGATTTCTCCTCAGTTGTGTCTTTGAATCCAGTTAAGGAATAATATTACAGCAGGATCGCTTGCAGCTAGATTTTGCTAATTTGAAAAAAGACCGCAGAAAATAACAGCATAATTAACTCTGTAATTGCTTCTAGAAGAAGAGTCCAAGTTCTCCTGCTCTACCTCTTTTTTTTTTTAAATTCCAGTGATCAGAGCTGCTGCTGCAAAGCCGGTCACGGCCCGCGCCCAGCGCACCTAGCCCAGCGCGCGCTAGATGGCACTCCGCTCCGGTTTTGCTTCCAGTGGGAAACGCAGCTCTGCACTGTGTTAAGGTTATCATATCTGTGACACAGTTTTGCATATTTTCCTTCTGGTTTAAAGTTTGCTTTGGAGTACCTGTGTTGCTTTTTGTAAGCAGATGTCTGAACGAAACCTTACACTCTTTGGGAAAAACAATCACTCAAACCAAAACAGGAAAGTGGATAAAAACCAACAAGTGTCTGGAAGAATACAATTAAGACGGCCACCCAAATATCTCTTTATTCTCAGCGAGCAGGAAAGTATCCAAACATCAGGGCTCTGAGGAGCTGCAGCCAGGGGCTGCTGCGCTGGGGACCCGCGCGAGCCCATGGCGGTGAAAATGAGACACGGGACGTGTCTGGGACTGCGGGGGACTCAAAAACGAGACTAGATCTGGTCCCACAGCTGGGAGCAGGAACAGCTTTGCCTCCATGGCAGCCTGGACGGTGGCGGGGAGTGACAGGCTGCTGCTCTTGATGGGGACTGGGCTGGCAGCTCCCGGCCCCTGCCGGGCAGGGAGGGCTGATGATAGCCCCAGCCGCAGCGCAGGCCGGGGGAGCAACAACTTGCCTCGGAGCCCTGAACTGTAACAGATGCATTTTTACTTTCATCTCCTCAAATTATTAATGCTCAAGATGAAAGTGCAGCGTTCCTTGTGGACATTCACTTCGTTAAAGAATAGATGCACACCACCAAAAAAAGACAACACTCAAGCAGGTCAGCAGAGAAAGATGCTGGAGCAGAACTTGTGACGGGGACATTTGCCATCACCAAATAAAGCTGTTCGGTTTAGGGCTCTTCAGCATAACACTCGATGCCCGGGAGCTGGGCTGACACGGCGAGAACTGTTGCTGCCGGTTGCTGGCGAGCCTCTGCCGGCGGACGGTCCGTGCTGTCAGCTGCTTTCTTCAAAGCTGCCGCTGCTGCTGCAGGAATGAAACCTCATGGTGCTCATGGGATCTGACACGTAGCCTGCAAGATGCAGAGAGAAGTTCACGTGTGGCTCAGCATGGCAGTGGTTCTCCCCCACCTTTCCCTGCAGTGGCAACGTCCACAAAATAATGTGCGTATCGTTTTGAGATTAATAGGCACAGACCCTGCTGGTACCTTTTTGCTGTCTGCAAATCTCCGTTCAATATCATCTGCTGAGGAAAAATCTAAATAGGAACTAAACAGACCCTGTCATTCATGCAATGAATTCACAATAATCAGGCACAAAGAATCTTCGGTGACTGACATAAAAACATGAATCTCAATGTTTTAATAACATGGTAGACGTTTGCCATTAAAAAAATACCTTTTGCCCTTTTGACTAGAGCTTTGGAGGGCTCAAAATAAGTATTCTGGGAAGGGTTTTTAAAATATTGGAATTCTTGACGCTACAAAACAGAAAGCAACTGCTCTTGCCTGGACTGTATTTCCCGTGAGCTGCTCCAACCATGCCAAAGAAACCGTTTCTCCCTTCACAGGGTGTCACTGGTCAGCCGCTCCCACGCTTCTCACTTGACCGTACTAACACTAAAAATCCAGTGGAGCCAACTCACATTTCTTGGTAACTGGGCATTGTACAGAGATGCTCAGATGCTCAGGAACCAAGAGAGCAGAGAAGCTAGAAGACGAAAACTTTCTGGGGCACAGGGTGGGGTGGGAGAAGGGTTAGAAAACTTTGCTAAGGCTTCCGAGTGCCAGACTCCTATTGCCGAACATAAAAGACACACAGCCGCACAAAATTCAGGCTCTGGTAACTACAACAGAACTGACCACGGCACCCCTAAGCTGTCATCCGTGAGCAACCTTGGCTTATCTCCTAAGGATGACACACTCTGCTTTGAAAGCTGGCAGCAAGGCTTTCCTTCAGGGCATCTCACTCCTGTCCTAAACACGCTGGGCCTCAACGCTGTGACCGCTCTCGCGCGTGCTGAACGTGCCCTGTGAGGCGAAGGTAGCGCGCGCCAGCGCTGCAGCCGAGGCCGTGGTGCGTCGCTGGCCCTGTGAGGAGCGACGGCCTGTGACGGGGCGCGTCACAAGAGCAGGACGTACTCTGAGGACCTCTCCAGCCGTGGTGACGACGCTTTGTGCCGTGCCGCCATACGCTGACCACGCTGTGGGAGACTGCCCGCGTGCTCCGCCGTCACTTCCATTTGCCCTACTGCTGCCACACAGCGGGCAACCTTCCCTTTAATAGGTGCTTTCATGTTGCCGACCCCCTTGACCGTATCCTATGCGTTGCTCTTTTCCGTGTAGTGCCTGTGAGCTTCGTACCGGCCAGGATTAAGACCAGGAGGCTGCTCGGCTTGCCTCACTCCCGGGTCCCCCCTTGCCCGCCAGCGACGCGTCTCTTCCCAGGCGGAGGGTGCCCTTCCCAAGTGCCGGGAGGGGTGACGCTGTGCCACGCCGCGGCCTGGGCTTGCGCTGCACGTGAGTGCGCGCGCTTCCTCGCGTTGCAGGACAGCTGCTGCGCTGCAAGCCTTGCCCGGGCCGTCTTTGCCGTTGGGAAACTTTGGTGGCAGTTGCAGCAGCATCGTGAGCTTGTCTGCCGGCGTCTGAGAGCTGCAGTGAGCGAGGAGAAGCCAAAATCAAAGTTAAACTCCATGTTTACACCCATCTTAAATTTCAGAGGACGTACGGTTTTCTTTGGGCGTTGTGTATCTGCCTCGTATGATTTCAGTGCTTTCAACGTGCTGTTTGCCTCACAGGTTGTGAAACTTCCCGTGAAGAGCAGGTCCTTTGCTTTCACCGAAGAAATCAGGGCTGTGTTTATTTGTAAAATTCCTATTTTCAAATACACTGAATGAAGAAAATTGTTGACTATCAGAAAGGCTCTTGCAGGAATGGGAGCAGGGTGCTTTTGGGCCTTTTATTGAGAAAGGAAAATAGTGCATGTATTCTTTATTGTTTACAGACTGCAAGTAAAAATGAGGGTAATGGAAAGCATTAGGCAAAAAGCAAATAGAAAGAAAAAAGATCAAAATGGACCTGAATGCAGAGAGGCAGCAGTGAAATTGGTTTATGTGGCATAAATAAAGAGTGCAAATATTTGCGATCATTAGACCAAGCACTCTAATAAAAAGGGCTCGGGGCTTTCTGTCTTGCGGTGTGCCGCTATGCATTGCAATGGCTTGATCGCTCTGCTGGGATCTCGAAGCACGGGCTGCGGTCCGAGCAAGGGGTGGCTGGGCTGCAGAGCGCTGTGGTGGGGCTCCAGGGCAGCTGGGTTTGGGGCTTTGCAACAAGGGACGGTGATTCTGCTGTCCTTGCGATACACATCCTGGTGACACCGCAGGACTCGCCTTCGAGCTGCACAAACCTGCTGAAATGACGTATGTGGCAAGGAGCAGCTTCTCCAGCCCTGTTGTGACTGGCAGCCAGGCTCTTCGGGTTCCTCTGTACCGCCCTGGCTTTTCCCATTGCCACCTGAGTCAGCGCAAGGCTCAGCTTGGCCGGCTCTTGGCTGGGATCAGGCCGTGCTGCACCATGGTCCGGGCATCCTCCCCGGCAGCGGGGAGGGCGGGCGGGCCACCTCCCTTCCCACTGGCATGCTCTGGTTCCCTTCTGTGGAAGCTGCAACTCAAGGGACAGGTGTATTTGAAAATAAATCTCGAGGTCTCATGAGTGGAGTCTGAAATCACTCCTTAATCCCACAGCTTACGTGTAGCCGTGGAGAGTCTCTTCTCCACCAGCCCTTCGTTCCCGTGTGTCCCTTTTTAATACAGACTTGAGAAACCCTTTCCAGTCTGGCCTGGGTGGTCTTTCTCTAGGAGTTCACTAAGCATTTCTGTTTCGTTCTTGTTTTCTTCCTCCTCGAGTTTTCCAGTTGCCAGGTACCTGCTGAAAGCTGTGCCCCAAGGAACTGCTCTCTGCAG
Source organism: Mycteria americana (assembly GCF_035582795.1). Taxonomy (NCBI): domain Eukaryota; kingdom Metazoa; phylum Chordata; class Aves; order Ciconiiformes; family Ciconiidae; genus Mycteria; species Mycteria americana. Next base: position 70,322,994 of record NC_134371.1, on the reverse strand, counting down.
CTGTGGAATCTGCATACAACAAGCGATAACAAAGTTTTTGTTCTTTTTTTCCGTTTCAGAGGTCATTACCTCACTGCTCGTTATGACAGCACCGCTGCTGTTAGCGACGTACTCAGTAAATATTTATACGACCAGGTTTTCTCTTTCTCTCACCCAGTGTGCTCAGTTCAGAGGAGAGGAGGGAGGGCAAGAGTCATGCTGAGGCCAGGGAAAAACAGCAAAGGGACGAGTTGATGAGCTTCCGATGTGTGCTTCCGGCAGAACAAACCGCTGAATTCCCCTGGTGACAAAACAGGTCGGAAAGCGGCAGGAAAGGGAGCGGCTGCCAGGAGAGGAGAGAGAAGGCCCCGGGCAGGGGAGAGCAGCAAACCCTGCATGAGAAGGGCAACGCTGTGAAGTCAATGGCTCCACTCAGCACAGCCGCCATTTGAACGTACTGAAAAACCTACGTAAGCATAGAGCGTAGAGAAACCCACCTGTTTTCCGTGCATGTTCTCAGGTGTGCCTTGGAGAAACGGAGACTTTACGAGCACAAACCCCCTCTGCTCGCAGCAAGCACAGAGACACCTTCCTGCTGGGCGCTCCCGAGGCAGCGACCGCGGTGTACCTGAGTCCTTAGAAGTCCGTGTTGTCCGTCAAAGCCCAGCCCCACTCCTTGGTTCTGAGGACGTTGCTGCCATTCTCCGCCACGCCAGTCTCACGGCTCCTGCCATTTTTGCTTGCCTCCTTTGTCCATCGCGTGGCAAAGTCTGACAGGAGTATTGATGAAAAAACCCGGCTTTCAGAACAGCCGTGGCTGGCACGGGCAGCGCCAAAGCCTCGCTCTCGGCCTGCTCTGTGGCACTGCTGTCAGAGCGTGTCAGAGTCTGGTTTTGCATCTGGTGTCGCCGGCTGCGCTGCAGTGCTCTGGCGTGGTGACCCCTCTAGCAATGGCTTCGGAAGACACCTTCTTGCATTGCTCTCTCCAGGGCTTCCACGCCTGCCCAGGGGGTGACGAGATCCAGAACATCTGCCTGGCTCCGGGCAGATGGTAGAAGCGTGGTCTGTGGTGCTGTCGTCAGGCAAAGGTAACCGCGGATGCTGTGCTGAGGTTCGCTCAGCAAACACAGCAGCCACAGCGGAGGGGCCCTGGCCGTGTGGCAGCGCTGAAATGGGGCGGTGACGTCCTGTTGAGGTGGCCCTGGAGCAGCTTAGGACGTTCAGGCACAGGGATCAGCGGGTGCTGGCGGAAGGAGCAGCACCGTGGGACAGCAGCTGGAGGCTTTCCAAAATCACGCACTCAGGAGGTGTAGTCCCGCTCCAGTACTGCTGCACAGAAAGTTACTGAGCTGGGATGTACTGTTGTTTCACACCTGAGCATAAAACACGTACTACCCCGACAGCATGTACTCAACTGCCGCTTCACCCCAGCGGCAGGTCTTCCTAGGACGCAGCAGCTGAGCCTAGTGTGAACGAAGATTGGCACGAAGGCGAGATTAAGACTCTGACCTTCAGATCCACACCAAGAAAGAAAGATTTACCCAAGATGTCTGAATACCGTCTGCTTGGTACCACCCTAACGCCAACTACATTTTCATACGCTCTTTATTTTAAGGTTTTATTTATGCTGCTGGGTTAAAAACAGCTCTAAGCTGGTAACCATTCTATGCTTGGGAAACCGTAAAGAACCAGGCAGTGAGTTCGTGAGCCATTTAGAAAGGGTGGATGAGAAACAGGCTCCCAAGGACCTGCCTGCAAGACAAGACCCGAGCAAAGGCCGTGTAGCAAAGGAGGTTTACTGGGGATGACTGCAAAGCGTGCCCGAAGCGCACCCGGCTCCGAAGTGCTTGGGGCGCACGTGCAGCGACAGCAGCCGTGAGCTGCAAGGAGCACCGGGTGAGACCTCGCCGGCTCCGGCTGACCGCAGCCAGCGGCCTCCGCTGTACACTAGTTTTCTCATGAGACTTTTTGGTACCTCAGGAGACTGTAGCTCTGCACTGGTTAAGCACGCCGAGATGCTCAGAGGAGTATTCTGCATTAACTCACCGTTTTTGTCGATTGGTGGGTACTGGAAGTTTCTTCTCATGTCATCCAAAGACAGGCCTGGAGAAGGGTGTTGCCCAGTGCTGCAAATTAGATCGGAGGTGTCAGTTTAGATAAGACCGATAAAGTCACATCTCCAGACCATAAGAACTTTTTCTACAGAGTTGGCAGGAAAAGTAACATGAAATACATCAGCCTGATGCCCAGCCACTAGCATTTGCAGTACGCAAAAAGCACGAAAAAGTTATGAAGCAAGAACATGAATCACATGCACGCTCACATTTCATCCCTTCTCAAAGCGACGTCCCTCAAATACACTGTTTGGGGCTTCACAATTGTCTGTATGTAGCTACTTCAGAAGCAAGTCTAGGCATCAGTCCAGGATCATTGTCATGTATTTTATGCATCACTGCTAACAGATTCCTGCAAATAAGTTTCTCTGGCAAGGAAGATCGCTGAGTTATCTTCCAGTCATTGACCACAACCCCTGTCCCGCCAACAGGTTGTTTATCCCCGATCCTAAGGAGCTGTCACGTACAGCACTGTCCTCTACCCGCTCTTCTCAGGTTACTGGCAGACAGAAACCGAGCGCATACAAAACCAAGAAGCCCCAGCCTTCCTCATTTAGCCCGTAGTTCATTTATTTCCAAGGAGCTGCCAAAAGAATAAAGCAAGGGATAATGGTTACAGTGACACAGCTGATGGCACAGGGAAGCAGAGTAGCACACAGAGGTGCTCCAGAACCGTTTAGAGATGACGGAGAGCCCACATCTATTTGGCCATATCTGATACTTGATTGGGGGACTAAAGAAGGCCTACTGGATTTAAGCCCTCCGTGAAAATAACATCTGAGTGTTGTGCTTTAGAAAGAGGCTCTTTCATTTGGCCTGCCTTCACTGGGTATGCCCACGTAAACCTTGAGAAGCCTTTTAATTGAAAATACCATCAGCCACGGTTCTCGGGCTTTGACGCTTTTCACGGTGCAGGCAGAAGGCACAGTACTAAACAGAACTTTATATCAACTTAATTAGATGCTGTGGTTATTATTTATCTCACAATATATAAAAACCCAAAGGTCTGTCACCACTAGACTATCTAAACTTAACAGTGTATTCATGGCTTCTGGCCTCTTTTGAGGAGTCACTAAGGTATTCTCTCTGCTGATCTCTTTGTGCAGTTTTGGCAGGATAATAGGATTAGGCTTGCTGAATTCCACTAACTGCAAAGTAACGTGACATCAGCTTCACTTACTCTTCAAATATTTTTGCTGGCAAAACTGATCAATCTAGCTTTTCAACCTCTAAAACGTGAAGTCATGAAATGGAAGGGGTGACTCAGTGAATCGTCCAAGCGGCAGAACACGCAACATTGACACCAGATGGCAACGGCAGGACACAGGCTGGTTGTTTCAGGTTTCCCTGGGGCTTGTCTGCTTTTCTGCCCCGAACCCAACTATCACTCTACCACTGATGCAAGTGCCGGGAGGCTCAGGACAGCTCCCACGGCTCTGGCTTTCCCAGCTTAAGACACATCTTTAAGAAGGACAGACGGGCGCGGGTTCCCTATGGTGGCACTGCTTGTTGATGCCTGGAGCGAGCACCGTGCCCCGCGGGAGGAGGCTGGGCAGCTGCCTGGCAGGCTGGAGGGGGAGTTCAATGAGGTCCAGGTGTACCCTGAAGGAGCAGGGAAAGCTCACCCCAGCTCAGCCGGTACCTCAGGAATATTGTTTCTGCCCACCTTTTCACCACCCTGTCCTTCTCCGTGCTGCTCCTGACTTCCCTCTCGCTGGACCATTCACCTCTTTCCGCACTCTGCTCCCTGCCATCCCAAAGAGCTGTCCCTCCTCTGCGCTGCACAGCCGCTCCACACCCACCCACCCACCCACCCAGCCGCTCGCCCTGCTGCCAGCACAGCTGCCTGTGTGCCTGGGAATGGAAAGCCCTTTGCGGGCTGACCCGCAATGGTGTGGAACGTGTATACGTTTACTACAGCACTTGCATTATTGAAGCTCATTCATAATTAAGGACAAGAAGCCCTTCTTCAGGCAGAGGAAAACAATAAGGAGGTCTCTTTTGGGAAAACACTGTCCAGTCAGAGGCTGAGGCAAGAAGCCAGTGAATGACTGGCTGGCAAATCTGCATCTGAAAGGACTGCAGAAAGCTATTGCAGCATCTGCAGGCTGTGGGAAGAGCCAGGAGGTCTCCAGGGGAAGCAATAAAACATACACTTTGCTTGAATTCTTAGTGCGGCATTCACGGAGTAACTCCCGATGTGTTAGCCAAGAGAGACGGGCCCGAGGCCAGCCACGCTGCCGAACGGGAGGCGGGCAGCGCCGGCTGTGCCAGGGACACCTGCCTGCAGCGGCAGAGGAACCACAGCGGCCGTCTGTCCTACGCGAGGATGTCCTCAGAAAGGAGAAACTCCCAAGCGAGTTACTTGGCCTCTTTGCCTTTGGAGCAGCTCAGAACAAAAACAGCAGACAGGAATCCTCTGTTTTTGTAAACATGAAAAAAAAGATGGAAGAATCGCTGCTAATGAAGAGCTGTTGGGAGGAGAACTGTAATACAAATCTGTGATAAATAACACACCCTGCTCTGCCGTGACCCTGACTTTAGGAGAAGGCAGAAAATCTTGAAATCTGATTATTCTTGGAACAGCTAACTGAACCCCATTCACGCAGTCACTTTGCCATATGTTTTTTCTTTAAATTTCTTGTCAGTTGGGTAAGGGTTTATGTTAACCAACCAGAAGAGCTGAAACCCTCTTCAATAAATTGTTTAGCCACTTCTCTAGGCATTAAGTCTGGAAGGGGAAGAAATAGCTGCTTGGAAACAACATGAAAAAAGCTTGGAAAGAGTGAACTTTCTCTTGACAACAAATTTAAAACTTTTGTCTAAGGGATAACTCAGCTTTTCACAGAATCACAGAATCGTATGGGTTGGAAAACACCTTTAAGATCATGGAGTCCAACCATAAACCTAACACTGCCAAGCCCACCCCTACACCATGTCCCTCAGCACCACATCTACACGGCTTTTCAGTACCTCCAGGGATGGAGACTCAACCCCTTCCCTGGGCAGCCTGTTCCAGTGCTGGACAACCCTTTCAGTGAAGTAAAATTGCCTAATATGCAGTCTAAACCTCCCCTGGCGCAACTGGAGGCCATTTCCTCTCGCCCTATCACTTGTTACCTGGGAGAAGAGACCGACCCCACCTCTCTACACCCTCCTTTCAGGCAGCTGTAGAGAGCGATGAGGTCTCCCCTCAGCCTCCTTTTCTCCAGGCTGAACAACCCCAGGTCCCTCAGCCGCTCCCCATCAGCCTTGTGCTCCAGACCCTTCCCCAGCCCCGTTGCCCTTCTCTGGACACGCTCCAGCCCCTCAATGTCTCTCTGGGAGTGAGGGGCCCAACACTGAACACAGCATTCGAGGTGCGGCCTCACCAGTGCCCAGTGCAGGGGACGATCACTGCCCTAGTCCTGCTGGCCACGCTATTTTTGATACAAGCCAGGATGCCATTGGCCTTCTTGGCCGCCTGGGCACACTGCTGGCTCATATTCAGGCGGCTGTCAACCAACACCCCCAGGTCCTTCTCTGCCAGGCAGCTTTCCAGCCACTCTTCCCCAAGCCTGTAGCGTTGCATGGGGTTGCTGTGGCCCAGGTGCAGGACCTTGCACTTGGCCTTGTTAAACCTCATATTACTGGCCTCGGCCCATCGATCCAAGGATTTTCTTGTCCTCTGTTCTGTGAGAAAAGGTGGTTTGTAAGAGACCGAGCAGGCACTTGCCATCAATCCAAGAGGACAGCTGCCTGGTAGAAAGCACACTAGCGTGAAAGCTGGAGAGAAACCACCCAGGTGGTGGTGTCTGCTGTGGGACCATTGCTTAGCCTGGAGAAAGAGAGCTGTTAGCAGGGGAGAAGGAAAGGACGTCTTTCAGCTAGAGGAAATAAGCCCATCAAAATGCCTTGATTTTCTGCAGCTGCTTCCTGAACAGACCAAGTTTCCCTTGCAAACCCACGCTAAGGCATTAAAAGCAGGGTGCTGCATCCCGTGATCCCACCCGTACACGTACGCACATCCGTGAGAACTGAGCCACACGCCAGCTTCTTGCGTCTGCGGTGGCAGTGCTACTTTCGTGGGCTCTGCAGCTAAGCCCCAGAGCCGGAGCACGGCAGAGCTCTGCGGTCCTGCCCGTCGCCAGTTACAGCCCAGCACCTCGCGAGAGATCCGAGCGTGTCAGTCTCTGCGGGACGAGACCCAGCACGGACTGATCCGCGGCAGGAACCGTCTCTCCTGCTGGCCTGGAGGGACGGCGTCCAGCCCGGGACGGTGCCTTTCCAGGGCAGACCTGCGGCACTGCTGTGAAATCCCACCCGGGCGGCTGCAGCTTCGCAGCCCCGGCCTCAGCCCCCGCCGCCCCGGTCTGCAACCGGCTCGTGGAGGGCGGGAGGAGATGCTGGGTAGCACTGCGCTGAGGACCGTCCCCTCGAGGGCCTGCCTGCGAAGAGCCGCGGACAGACAGGCTGCCAGACAGCTGGACGGACGGGTGATCTCCCCGCTCCTCCCTCCTTCGCCGCTCCCCAGGCCAGGAGCTGGTGCACACTGGAGGAAGGGGCCCCAGCTGCCCGCGTGGCGCAGGTCTGTGCGACGCAGCCAAGCCAGCGCGCCTACAGCAAGCGCTGCTGGGCAAGGCGTTACAGCAAGCGCTGCTGGGCAAGGCGTTACAGCAAGGGCTGCTGGGCAAGGCGTTACAGCAAAGGCTGCTGGGCAAGGCGTTACAGCAAGGGCTGCTGGGCAAGGCGTTACAGCAAGCGCTGCTGGGCAAGGCGTTACAGCAAGGGCTGCTGGGCAAGGCGTTACAGCAAGCGCTGCTGGGCAAGGCGTTACAGCAAGGGCTGCTGGGCAAGGCGTTACAGCAAGCGCTGCTGGGCAAGGCGTTACAGCAAGCGCTGCTGGGCAAGGCGTTACAGCAAGGGCTGCTGGGCAAGGCGTTACAGCAAGCGCTGCTGGGCAAGGCGTTACTCCTGTGCGCGGGACGGGTGTGCACGGAGCTCCCGGCGGCAGCACGCGGGGGTACGCCCAGCTGGGGAGCGAGGCTCTGCCTGCACCCACCCAACAACTGTTTCACAGCAGACAGAGCAACGTTTGCTGCACGATTCCTCTGTTCTGCACAGACAGGGAGTTCTTTCAGAATCTTACGACACACCCTGCCACGCAGACATGCACTTGCTATATGAGGCAGCCTGTAGTATAGGCTAAAGAGCAGCCCCTGCCAAGCCTGTCAGACATGTGAATGTCAGCGTGCAAAAACACAAAGAAAGGACACCCCAAACGTTTCTGACTTGGGTTAATTGAGAGCTACTTAAACAAGAAAAGACTATTCTTTTGCAGATATTGTCCTTGGACTCTGTGGGAAATGCTAAAGGTGTAAAGAAGTAGAAAATCAACAGCTAAAGCTTTTATATGGTGATGAGTTGACGTGTTCAGCTGTCCTGTCAGACAGACAATTAAAATGCACGGCTATTGCATCCGATCCATTACGAGACTCCTGCATCCCGCCATGCCAGAGAGCGATCCGCTAAACAGACACTAAAGCAAAGCCAAGAAACAAACTTCAGTGCCGTGGCTGTTTAACTCCGTGCACGGTACACGGCGATTTCATCAGACGAATTGTTTCTGCCGTGGTGTGGAGTTGCATGCTGCGGTGTTTCATAGGACATGAAATCGTCAGAGCAGATGGAAACAGGAGGCAGCCCAGGAAAGAGAGTCCAGCTGGGGAAAAATCACCAACGCAACCCCTTCCCTCTGCAAATGCCTACGCTTACAAAAATGAAACCCTACGAAACAATTGCCATTAGGAAGTGAAGCCATCAATCATCTCAGTGTGTTGTACAATTGAAAAACTACTGAAACTGTGGAAACCGTTCCCTTTTCGTCAAATGTTGTGCCTCTGGGTGAATCTTTCTGGGTGCTATTTATAGATTTGAATGTTGCTAGTTTGTACGGCAGAGCACTGGATAAAAGAATCCACCTTTAGATAACTGCTGGGGTTATAGAGGAGTCCGTTTTGGTGGGCTAACGAGCTCAGTGCTGCCCTGGGAACACTGAATTACAGACAAGAGGGGCCCTTGCAATGCCCCTTCTCTCCCTCTCACGTCCAGAGATATAACCTAGATACGGCACTTTCTAATCCCTTTCATGCAAACCTATTACACTCAACAGCAAAATCTGGCCCTTTACAGAAAATAAGAGTCTAGCTGACATTGCCTTCATCCTGACCTCAGTGCCCACCTCCGTGTCCTGCTCCAGCAGCACGTGACAAAGGCCATGCAATTCGTAGGACATCGCATTTTGCCAGATGAACGTTTTGGGTCTGATCTATATTTTCATGTAAAAGATTTCAGCGTCTCTCTGCAGGTGTTTGCCTTCTGCCTCTCCATACGAGCCCCCGAACAGGCAAAGGATTGATTCATTTTGCTCCTCTATTCCAGCTCCATTTTAGCCGATTGTATTTCTGACTCTCCACACCCCGTTAACAGGAACGTACCGGGAGGGCAGGGCTTGCTCTGCTGTTGCTGTTTCTGACTGCTAAGTGGTGCTAAAGGGTAAAGTTTAGACTAAGTGCACTGCTCTTCTGGCAGAGATTAAGAGCACCATTTCATTTTCACAGTACTCTCAAGTCCCCGTGGGATGGAGACGGGAGATTGCTAAATTTGCCCTCAAAACCAGGTCTCCCAAGTGGTAGGGTAGACTGCCTCAGATATTAACTTGATGGTACAATAATACAGAGAACCCACATGTGACTTTGCCTTAAAAAAATATCAGGAGTTCTTCTTATCCTTCTATGGTCATAAATTGAATGATATGCAGTTTTTAGGATGTACTCCAAGAGGAACAGCCCCAGCAATGCCGGCTCCCACGAATCTCTGTGAGGCTGAGATCCTTTTCCTCTTCCGTAAGGAAAAGGGACTTGGCATTTGTACCTCCTGCCTCTCTACCTGCTGGGACAGTCTGCTTTCTGTCTGTCTGTCCCTGCCCTTCTCGGCACGGACGCCTTCGCCTGCCGCCCTCCCCAGGCAGCAGCCTGGGATTCGTGACGAGCGCAGTGACAGCCCCAGTCTGGCAGTGCTCTCTCCTTACTGCAACACCCTCTTCCAGTAGCACAGCCCACTTGGTTCATTTAATCACATCACAACTTGAGATCAAGATGAAAACCCAAACCTAAAATCCAGATCTGAAAAACACAACATCAGAAAATGGCACCTCTTCAGTTACTTTGCTTTTCTACCCCAGCTGCTCTCTGGGATCACTGGGCTCTCCCCATGTTTTATCTTCATCACAGGCTCTTATGATCAGGGAACTGGGTGTTCTTCCTGTCCATAAAACTCCCTCTCATTAAATAAACTCCTCCAATGCTAAGAATCTAATAGAGGTAAGGGCATTTTAGAAAATAGTTTTCAGACACTTGGTCAGACACAAGCTACGCACTCCATAAGGGGGACATATAAATATACACGTAAGAGGGAACAAACTGTCTCGTACATAATAATCAGAGTGGCATTTCAGTGTGACCTTTCTTCCCAAATGTGCTTTTTTCTAGGATTTCCAGCTGGGTTTTCCCAAGTGTGCCCTAGTCCTCCTAATCAGAAGGACACGTCTGCCATGTATTTTGGCAGAGATAACAAGCCATGCTTGTGATGTGAGTCAGCAAATATACTTATCACATTTCTGCAGGGCTTAGATTTTTGCCGAGAGGTGAGCTCACAGGGTAACTCCGGCCCCTCGTGAGGACTAGCAAATCCTCCTGTTTTGATGCGACGCACTACCACAGCCTCTCTGTTTTTCAGACCGTACGCAGAGGTTAAACTGCCTCCAGTGTAACAAACCCGCCTGCCAACCCCAAAAAAGCCGCTGCAGGAGCCAGCTCCCCAGATGGCATTGCTTCGCGGAAGCAGCTCTATGGGCAGTTCTCCGAAACGGGCGCAGTGCCCGCGCTGTGAGGGAGGCCGTAAGGCTCTGTGCCGCAGGGCCACCTGATGCCCCCGGCCACGCCGCTTGGTGCTGAAATGCTGCCCGGGGTCTAGCCTGGGTTTTCCATCTTGTCACTGATGCCACACGCTGGAATATTTTGTCTTTGTTTTTTTGCAAAGAAAAATGTGTCTTTTAGCTTTTCTTTAGTGAAATTTTTCAAATTGAAAACACATTGTCATACAAACACTGGCCTTCCCAGACCTGCTGGCAGCTAAACGTACATCCATCTAATGACCGCTCCCCTCTGTCCCCTTGGATGGGCAGTCACCGGTCTTTTGTTTCACGTGATAAAGCAGTGGTACTGCGGGTAGGGTCCGTACATGGCAGGACTTGGTTTTCTACTATTTTTATGTTACTCGTAGCGCAAATGATTAGCTGTTGTCTTGGCAGCACGATGGCTTCCGCAGCACTCAGATAACCCAAACGCCCTGTGCTACAGCAGTTCCAGGGGAAGCCAAGACTGCAGAAGTGCTTTCCCCGGCCGGCCCCGGCAGCGGATCAGCCCTGGGGTGCGCTTCTGCCTCTGGCTTCCCACGCAGCCATACCCCCCCTTGGGCACAATCCCTGCTGCAGGGAACTCCCGCTTGAGGCACGTGAGCCACGCGCTCTTGGGGAAGGACCCCTTCTGTCCCCTTCAGAGCAAGCGCTCTGCTCGGCCTGCGAGGACTGGTACGTACCTCTGTGACCAGACAGCATAAGCTCGGGCATTCAAGGCGTATTCCAATTCAAACCGACTACGTAGCGCTGCAACGTGACTACGGCCAGGACCTCCTCGTGCGACGAGACAGTCCGAAGATGAGGAGGGAGACAGAGAACCGCTGCTGTTGCTGGAGGCTGGAGACATTAGCTGGATTTAAAAGCAAAAAAAAGGCGGCGCTGTTATTACATATTGACAAGGCTTCCCTCAGCTCTTTCTCATAAGTTGTGTGTCCCACATTTCCTTTGTAGTTTGGCTGAAGAAAGCAGGGCCTCCCGACTTTGACCAGCTGAGGAGAACTGGACGCTGCCTGCCACATAAAGTGGTCAATTCATCGTCGCCTGGGGTTTTCAAGCTGGGGTTGGATGGCTCTCCAGAAGATACGCTTTAGTTCAGCCGTGAGGTATTTGGCTTGCGAGCACCCGCTGTGCAGCTGGGAGACATCCCTGCCTCCCCGGCGGGAGCCGCGGCCGGGACCGTCCCGTCTGTACCAGCAAGGAGGCCGCGCTGGCTGGTGGCAGCGGTCCTGTCCGAGTGCGCCAGGACAGGGATTCAGACTGACAGGGCGGCGTCAGCGCAGGGCTCGCGCATCCATATGTGTTTATACATACGGACCAACCGTACAGCACAGGTGCCTGCAGCAGCAGGGGCCTAGGCTTGTGCCAGACAAAAGGTCCCTGCCGCTCCTGGTTTCAGAGATACTTAAAAGGAGCAGAAATGGTTTGCTGAGAGAGGAGAAGAAAAAAGAGGAAATAGAGGAAGGCGGAGAGAGAAAACTCTCCACCTTCATCCTTCATCAGCCGCAGTGCTTAACTTCCCACAGATCTTGTTCCTCAGAACTCCTCTCAAACAAGGCTTTGCCCTGGACGCAGTGGAGCTCAGGTCTAACTCCCCAGCTAAATAATGCTTTCTTTTTTTCTTTCTGTATGTAAGCTCTTGCCCCAGATTTCTTCCTGCATGCACTGCTGCCTATGTATCATAGAAGTCAGGTCTCCCATGAGATGACACAGTTTCTTGTGATATAGCACTTCACTTTTTTTTTTTTTTTTTTTTTTTACACTTAAGAGCTTCCACCTACGCATAGAGCAACCAGCTGCAGTCAGAGCATGAAGAAATGTAATAGATTATGGGTGTCTTTTCTGACCCTTATGCTCAAGAGCAGAAATCCATTTTAAAAGGAGGTTGTTGGGTTTTTGGTTTGGTTTTTTTTTTTTTTTTTTTTTTTTAACAAACACTTACATGCATACACACACACAAACACACAAAGCAAATATAATTTCAGGAACTGCAGCCCTGAATCATTTACTTGCTGTTTGACCACTTATCTTCCACCAGGCTGAAGGCCGATACGTCTGTCTGTGTCACGGCCACAGTCCAAAGCAGGAATTGCCTTTGCCTGCATCCTTCTTACGTTTTCTCTTTTACCTCTCCCCCAAGGGTCTTGGCCAGTTTGTCTTTTCTTCTTTGTAAACCAAGCAGTCTTGAATGGGATGAATGGGAGTAAAAAATTCTGCCCAGGACCGCTGCGAAGTGCATCCCCGCAGCGCTGGCCACGCTCCCTCCTCAGCGTACCGCTCTGAGTAGCTCCTGAGGCTCCCAGCAATACCTGGTCCCTGCCGCCTCCTCCTGGCCCCCGTATAAACCACTATGGACCACCCGCCTTGCAAATACAGCGTGCTGGCTGGCAATCGGAGGAAGCAGCTCAAGCAGCTTGCAGGCTCCAAAGCCAGCGCTTCCCTCAGCCGCTGCTCTCCCCACTGGTGCTCCCGGCCACGCAGCACAGGCACAGACACTCCGCCGTGGAAATAAGGTCCTTACCTCAATATTGCACAGACATTCTTCTAACTTTGTGACCACTTCTGAAAACTCCGGTCTCCCCTGTGAACACGACAGAAAAAGCAGAGCTGTGTTAAAAATCGAAGGGGGGCATATCTTCTGTGATCAAACTGACTTACAGGTACGTGACGAATCCCAGCTCCCCTCCATTTCCCTTTCTCAATTTCATGGCATTGCCTTCAGTCTGTTTGGGAATCTGATGGGAACTGCAAGTTCAGTACTAAACTACGAAACTGAGAGGTGTGTATAACAACTTCAACCGCATTATTATTCTTTATCTGTAACAATTAGATTTGAGCTAATAATTACTGGATCATAAGATTACAAAAATACGAACAATAAATTCTTGGCTCTGCTTATACGTTCGGTATGCTTCCTCTGTGCTCATAAACAAGACTTGGAACGCAGCAACAGCTGTGAAGAGCAGCGGACGAGCTCCTGACCAACACTGCACTTATGGCCACCTCTTCCTTCCCTTCTTGGGGTACTTGCGTCACCCCACGCGCACCAGCGCCGCAGCTGCCCCCCGCCGCCTGCCCGACCCCTTCCCGGGCACGCGTCTCCATCTCTGCGTGCTTTACGTGGCACAAGAGTTTGTGGAGGCCGTGCTAGGGACAGGATTAGGCAACCAAGGGGAAGGACAAATATAGCTCCTTCTTGTTACTGCTGATCAATCCCCTGTTCCAGTTTACAGCACGGTCTTCCCAGGGAAGTTCAGGCTTAACTAAAGCATTGCATACAATGGCGTTTGACAGAGGAGGACTGGGAATACCTTAATTAAGTGACTGTTAAAGAAGCTCCTCATTCCCATCACCACATCTTCCTCAACAAAACTGCCTGCAAGAGGTAGGCATAATTTAAGAGCTTTAGGACCAAGCCCTTCAGCCCTCACATCTATGGGTGACAGCAGAGGGATAATACACGCAAATAAGACTTCAGGCTTTAGCCCTTTGTGAGAAAGTACAGTAACAAAATGGGCGTTAAATGCTTTTCTTTCTCAAAAGAGTAAGAAAGAAAATGACCGGTCCATTTTATGTTCCACAGACTTGTCCTTGTCTGCAGTTGCATAGGAAAGGGAGGGAGAAAAGCGTGTTACTGGCGTCCCCAGCAGTGCCCTGGCTGAATCGTGCTCCCTGTGGTAGCGGCAGGAGGCAGCCCACATCCTTCTCCCGCCTCTGGCCACCAGCCCTCGCCCCGAGCAGGATCGCTCCCCCTGCGTGTCCCTGCGGGGGACGAGCAGGAGCTGCCATGGGGTGCAGACCTCGGCCGATTTCTCCTGCCTGCTCCTACCAGCCTTTCTGCGAGGGTGACCAGCTGTGGCAGAGAGACAGGATTTCTCCACTGCCATTTGCCAGTCCCCTGGGTGCTTCCTTCCTCAGCCGGTCTGTAACGTCTTCTGCTCTTCTGACTGCTTCGGTCGTTCTGCCACGTGATGCCAACTGCCGCACTGAGATACTGCACTTGAAAAAACACTTTGGAAAGACGCTGGTCCCACAAGAATCTCGGGCTCCAGCAAGCACTTCTAGGAGTAACCTACGCCTAGGAAAGTGTTGGGGAAAACCACCCTGGCAAAAACTACCCTCAACACAGAGTCCTTCACAGCGACAAGGAGTCCTCAGAGCTGGCTCTTCTTTAGCTGGGTGAAGGCTGGTGGGAAGAAGGGAGATCCCACCTGATGGCTGGACAGAAACTTGATTGTGAGGTGATTTCAGTGGTTCCTTTTATAAAGGATTCTGTTATAAAGCGGTGTATGACCACGTTAGAGTATCCCTGTATACAAAGTGTTCAAGAAATACTGCATTCATTGCATGTGGTAAGCTCTGTCACCTTCAGTGGAACTTGACTGGAGCCCGTCGGAGACCATGGAAGAACTGACTGTAACATCAGAGTTGTACTTAATAAACTAAAACAATGTTTGTTTTCTTTATGGAACTAAGCCCCAGGTACTATGGCAAATACTTTGGCTCCAATTAAAGCTTACAAATTAAAATAGCTAATGAAAAATGCTGCTTAAGAGACACTGTCTAATTTTCTAGTCATCAGTCTGCCTTTGGAAACAAGTACTGTCAAAAGTTTCTGGAAAACAGATGTGCAAGTACCTGATAAATAGTAAGAGTGGCATGACACATGGGAACTAGTTTTCAGTTGGGATGAACCTCGAACGAAATTAAAGATGAATAAAAGGATAAATTTTCAAATTTGGAGGCATTTCATAGACATCCAGCAAAATCCATACAGATATACTCCATTTTCTGCCTCTTTTTTTTTTTAAACTGAGCAAACCTCTTGGAGAATTCTGACCTGTGAACACTCGTTGAGCCCCCAAATTCACCATTTTCCCCTAACAATAACCTCTCTTTTAAGCAAATGTCTTTGTTTATACGTCTGCAGTGAGATGCCGTAAGATGGATATCGATCTGGCGATGCTTTTTATCTTTCAGATATTTTGCTCATTCTGCTTGTTACGGTGTTTCACTAATAGCGTTCAGCCCCTCCTCCGGAGCGGTATGCTCAGGAGACGTCACTGTGTCGAGGATTATTAAATATACCAGATAACTAAGTGAGACGCTTCGAAAGAATTGCTTGCGAATCTCTGCAGCGAACTTAGAGCAGTACTGTAGGTTTGTATCGGCAGTTTTAGGATCGGCTGTGACTGCACAGCAAACCTGGCAAATGCTGACGAGAGGCCGGTGACACTGCTTTGTTTTCCTCTGCCCAGTGGCCCTCCTGAAACTGTTCCAAGGCCCTCAGCAGCAACTCAAAACCTTCGTTACTGAGAATGGTAGCAAAACACGTTTAATAAAGCTCATTTTAATAAGTTTTTGCCCGCATCTTGTGCAAAGTTCAAGCCATACACTGTCTGATTGAGCTATCAATTGCCTTATAATTCTACCATGCAGCTCCAAAACATTAGCAAGATTAAGTGATGTTGGAGAGATACTGATGAGTAACAAAGCGCATTAGGATTCTAAAAAGACGGTTTCTTTTTACTGGGGCTAAATGAGCTGTGGAAATGCTAACAAGATGCAGTGACTATATCCATTACATAGTGCTTGCTTAAGTCAACAATTTAATATGACATCTTATTAATAAATTTAAACAGAATGTGAGTTACATGCTGATGATTATTAGCAGCTACTTTATAGTTACATGGAAAACAAACCGAGCCACTCCCCCGCCCCAACATTAGCTCGCAAAGTGCAAAGACAAGAGCGCATTCAAGAATGCGGGAAACACGAGTAACAGCGAACACACTAGTGGTGCAATAAGCTAGCTACGGCCTGCACCGCAGAGAGCCGTTATCCGCAGTTCTCACACCGATATATTAGGCACAGAGCCAGTAAGGAAGAGAGCAAGGGGGCAAAGCTGACTGCGGCAGGCGGCTGCCCGAAGTCGCACAAAGCTCCCGCTTCCCCTGTCTTGGGAGAGCACTTGAGCGTGTGCTTCAGTTCACTGAACCAGGTAAGAAAGCTCTCAAGCATCCAGGACAAGGACAGGTTTAGGCACGTGACAACCCGTCTTTCTAAGCTAGGCTAACTAGAAAAGGGACTCCAGGGCACAAACGCAGGACTCTGTTTCCAGTAGGAAAGTCAGAGTATCTGGTTCAGTAACATGAAGCTGTAATGTGAAACAAGGCCTCCTGTAACACCAGAAAATTACACAGGCTCCAAAATCTGCTCCCATTCCTCAGAAACGAAACTTCCACGTTGTTCAATGAAGACCTCAAATGCCAGAATAGCACCAGAAAACCAACAACCAAGCAACCAAAGTTTCCAAACCCACAGCGTTTGGAAACCCCTGTAACGCGTTTCCTAAAGCAGCTAACCCACTTTGTGGAACATTTTCTAAGCAAACTGAATTTCCAGTCTCTGGAGTGTATTTCTTGACTTTTCAGACAGTTTAGAGCCACGTGCAAAAACACCCGTGCAACTGCGGCAGCGGCGGATGCGCAGATGGCATTGTAGAGCACCCAGAGTCCCTTGCCTGGCTGACGCACAGCAGCATATAAAGGCCCTACCCATCTCCATAGTTCTCTGTGTGAGAAATGCTTCAAGGAGATGACGTTCCTCTGGCTGCTTTCTGTTTTCCGTCACCAAGGAACACTGTCAAAGCCCAGAAGTTACGAACAAACCCAACGTTCTTACGCTCTACAAACGCCAGAGCAGTAACGCTGTCAGTAAGACAGCCCCGACTCATCTGAGCCAGCACAGGTGCCCACACACTCCAACATCTGCATCTGCATTTTCACGTGCAGATACACAGATCTGTGCATAATCCATCCGGTCAGGAGATACGGCTGGGGTGTAGCATCAGAAAAGTGCTGGTTATCAACCCTGCTTTGGAAGATTTGACCCTCAATATAAGGACAGAGATACGAAGACTAGCTAGGGGAGCGTCACTGTTGTCCCTCTACCATGGATGGTCTCAAGCGCCATTAAATCCTGCTGTGGCCCTAAAGGCTACCAGTTTGGGGATGATGGTGTCTTTGCAATCTTGCTTTAGTTAGTTCATGTTCCCTTTAGTGCAGAAACAGCAACCGACTGCAAAAGCCAACGTAAACCAATCTTCCTTTAACCACCATTTTATAATCTCAGAAGGGAACACTTGTGTATTTTATTTTCTTTAATGCTGTTGCTATTGAGTTAATTGGGATGATGAGATGGACTTCTCCAGCCATTAAAAACCAGTCACAATTGCAGCATGTGAGAAAGGTGCCGTAGCAACAACCTTACTGCAATAACTCCTTGTTAAATCAGACTCCGATCCTGCAGGCGTTGCTGGGCTCCAAAAGACAGCAATTACTGCAGATGCAACGCGCATTTTTGAAATTCACAGTACAGTTACTTTCTATCCTAAAGAAGAGTTTATTAATTCTAACACATATCTGAGGTTTGTCTTTATCAGCATTAGAGTCCCACATGAAAATTCCCAGGGTATCAGCTGGTGAAAAAATACTCATTGCGTTTACTATTTGAAGCCTCTGAAAATTAAATTCCATATCCTACGGGGGAGAACTGAAATAGTAGGAAGACCCGTAAAGAGTTCAGACAGCTGGAATGGGAGAGGCCCATTTGAGGATTAGCAGCGATGCAGCTGATGAGAAGGAGCCACTCCGGGCGCGCTGTGCCCGTGAACCGCGTACATCAGTGCTTGTACCCTGCCTGCCTCCAAGCGTTGCTTTCTCACTTCCCTAAGCAATGAAAAATGCATCCCAAAACAACAGCATGATAATAATAAGCACTGTAGTAATTTTGAAATAATAGAACAGATGGCTTTCAGTTTTTCAAACAAATATGTCATGTCACGGCGTAGCAAAAAAAAAAAAATCTAATAGTTAGATGGACAGGAGAATTACATGATGCTTCTGATAAATGATCGAGTGCCTGGATGAAGCAGGAGGCTGGAGGAGGGCTGGGTCCCTATGATTCCATCCAGGCAAGACGGAAATTATGGCAGTGAGCTTGGCGGTGCCCCTGGACAGACTGACAGAACTGGGCACTGATGGGGCACGGAGAGAGGGAGCCACTGGGGAACAGCGTTAACTCCTGCACTGCTCCCTCGGGGACTGCGGCAAACAGCATTTTCGCCGTCGGGGGCCGGCACAGAAGCGTGTGTGAACTTTGTCACCGCTACCCCTTCTCACCTTCCCACGCTGCAGCACCCTCTCCACGGGACTGCCCTTACCCTTGCGCGGGGGCTCGCCACGCGTTCCTGACGCCTCATCCCGCGAGCAGGCTGCGCCGTTCTCAGCCACGGCTCTCGGTAGGTTTTGGGGGGTACTGCAGGGAGCCGGTGTAACCTCTGGAGCTGTTAATACTTTGACACGTGGTTGTCTGAGAGACCCTCCGCATGCTCGTGTGCCGATGTCCCCCGTTCTCCAGGCCACAGCCGGAATGGCCCTGCTACGGAGAGGGGTCCTGTGCGTGACCTCTCATCTGTCCCGGCAGACCAGAACCAGAGGGCACCAGACTGTGACTTCGGCAAAGCGCAGCTGTCCTGTCCTGGTTGAGCCCCAGCCAGCAGCTAAGCACCACTTCCCCCCGCCCCCGGTGGGATGGGGGAGAGAATTGGAAAAAAAAAGTAAAACCCGTGGGTTGAGATAAAGACAGTTTAATAGGACAGAAAAAGAAGGGAAAATAATAATAATTAATAATGATAAAAGAATATACAAAACAAGTGATGCACAATGCAATTGCTCACCACCCCCTGATGCTCAGCCCATCCCGAGCAGCGATCCCTATCCCCCGGCCAACCCCCCCAGTTTCTATACTGGGCATGATGCCGTATGGTCTGGAACAGCCCTTTGGGCAGCGGGGGGCAGCTGTCCCGGCTGTGCCCCCTCCCAGCTCCTTGTGCGCCTGGCAGAGCATGGGGAGCTGAAAAGCCCTTGACCAGTGTAAGCACTGCTCAGCAACAACTAAACCATCGGTGTGCTATCACATTATTCTCACACTAAATCCAAAAGACAGCACTGTGCCAGCTACTAGGGAGAAAATTAACTCTATCCCAGCCGAAAGCAGGACATGTCCCCAGGCCTTTGGAAAAGATTCACAGCTGACTATTTGTTCTGTTTTAGTACCCAAAACATATTTGCCACTGGATATTTAGAGAACTGTCAATATAGTACGAGTACTCCTTGAATAAAGCAAAATAAAGGAACAGACACCTTCCTGGGATTTCAGAAATTAAGAAGCAACGAGTAAATCTTTTTTCCCCCCAATAATCCAAAAGAACCACTTTCTTTGCATTGGAACAAGTGAAAAACATGGTTTGCCAGCTCCGAAGATCATAAATATGATCTTTTTAGGGTTAAAGCTACAATAGGAAACAGAGATCAAGAGCCAGAATATTTCTACAACTTGTAAATCATGTCCCTGTTTCTCTTTTACAGCTGCTCCCGTAAAAACTAATGCCTTAAGCATCTCTTATGGGATGCTTACAACAAGTCAGAGGTGTTTTGAGGGTGTTCTGTGCCCCAGACAAAAGGAGCAATTCCAGGAAACGGGAAGACCCCGCAGGAGAAGAAAAGGCCGGAGTCCTGGCAGAGGTGGTTTCCCTGCGGGGGGCTCGGCGCGACGGCCCGGTCAGTGCATTGGCCATCTGAGCCAGGGGAGAATATTCCGTGCTGGTTTTGAACGTGGCACCCCAGCAGTGTGCGCAGCTGTCACCGTCACAGCTTGTAGCTTCTTGAGGTGGCTGCAGTGTTTTCGCTCCTTAAATCCCATCTAACACTTCACACTTGTCACCTACATTTCCCTCTCCCGCTGAACTGCGGGAACAATTGTTCCTGTGTGCTGACCCTCATTTCTGTACAGCTGCCAAAAGCCACCCTTGAACACACTCTCTCTCATCTTACAGCTTAAAATTTTGCCTGCAGCCATACCACTGCCTGCAGTCAAATCACCTAAGGCTGAGATCTCGTGTGAGCTCTCAGGCTCGGAAAGGTTAGGCACAGTCCGTGCTTGGACAAAGACTGCTGGGAAGCAAAACAAAGCATGACAGCCCATCTCGGAGCCCAACGGTTGTTTTCTTAGCTTATTTTAAATCTTCCTATTGCTTGGGTTAATCACGGCTTTGCATTTGTTATTGCTCCTCAAGCAGCCTTTGACCCCTGAGGCTTGCTCCCTCTCTCCCTACAGACTGCAGGACCTGCTCCGAGTTTTCAAAAGGCACGGTATTTTCTCTCTTATCTTCTACACTGTCATCCTGTGTTTCCAGTGAGCTCTGTCTTCTGTGGATGTGCCTTCCCTGTCTTTGGCAGGACCAGTTCTACTAAGCTATGCGTCAGTAATCAAAACGATCCTCTTTACAAGATAGATAGTGAAGAAATTTTCTGGTGGAGCGATTCTTCAAAAGGCAGGGAAATTCTGGTCCACTGGTATGGCATCTACAGTGCTAACAGCCCTACCGGCAGGCAGAGATGCATTAGTGATAAACTCAGCTCAGCACAAGTGTGAAGCTTGGTAAAGTCTACGTGCCCTGAACTACATGTGAACAAACTTGTTCTCACATGCAGTTACCCTGAATGCGTCATCACCTGGAGAAAGTCCGAGGGGTCATCACGGGGCGATTAACGGTAGGGACTAACGGGATCTCTGCACTGCTGCAGAATACGCCTGCAGGGCTGCCACTGCTCTGCGTCTAACAGGCTGCTCTGCCAAATCTTACCCAATCTTACCCATGCCAAATCTTACCCAATCTTACCCATGCACGATGACATGTGTGCATTGTACTACCTGTGAGACGATACGGCAGAAGGCTTTAACTGACCTTATTATCCTCTCTCGATTTCCAACCACTGTAGAGTACAAGAAAAGTAACACAGTCTTTTCAATTTATATTTTCCTAGCAATATGCTTATGTATGCAATTTTCTCCTTTAAACTTGTTATTTGTTACAGGAGTTGTTGGTCTCTCTTGCCTAGTCTTGGCCTTCTTTACCTGGAAACTTGAACAAGGTAGAGCGAATGAACACGCATCAGAACACTCCAGATGCATCCCAGTGTGAAATGAGCCAAGAAATTATCTCACTGTGGGATCCTGTAACCACTGCTCAGCTCAGGAAAATGAAATAATAGTCATGTCTATTGTCAGGTCTGGCAAAGAAATGTGCCTCTTTCTACAGGAAAATAGGCCTCATGCAAGGCTAAAGGCAAATAAAATGTCCATATGCCTACAGACATCACTGAGGAGCATTCAGAGGGACACTGCTCACAAGAGAGGCGGCTCATTCTCATGCCTCAAGTGCAGGTTGATGGAGTTGTGCTCTCAAGAGCTTTGCAGAAGCGTGCCTGGGAATGATGAAGCAGAGGCCCCGAAGGAGGATTTCTACGGAGCTGTTACTAACCCAAGCAGCCTGGGCCAGTGGGAAGATTTACAGACTACAGCACTGCATGACCTGTCAAAGATTGATAAAGGTGGATTTTCTTTTAGAAGAGAACAGAGAGGACCGTAAGGGGAAAATCAGAATGAAATTCAAAATTCAGAAGGAAAGAAAGAGTTTGATCGTCATGCATTTAATGAGGACATATCTGAGTAAATCAGTGGCCATAAGCAAAATTCAGGGACGTGTTATACCTCCTGTACACTGCTATACACGGCTATAAAAAACCCCAAAGTCGAGATGACCGGGTCCAAGTAGGAGATTGTCATGGTTTCCTAACCTTGCAGTCAAGTTAAAAGTAAAACCTATGGAGGATAATATTGGACTAATATGAGGTAGGGACAGGAAAGTATTATATTTGGTTTGACTGAAAAGCAGAGGAAAGTACAAAACTCAAGATTTTCCTACTCTATCCTTCAGAAAGCCGATGGGTATTTTTAATCAGCAACAAAGTTCTCTTTAAAGAACGCCTCACACTCCCTCAGGTTACTCACACATGCGCGGTACTCCTGAGCATCAGTGTGCCATTGAGGACGGTGGCATTTGAAGAGCTTTAACACTAGAGGGGTTATCTTTAGAATAACACAATACTATCACAGCATTCTGCAATACGCTACGTGGAAGGGATCACGAAGGGGATCTTCTACCTTCTAAAGAACAAAAGCAAGAAACGTGCCCTGGTTTTGTAACTGGGATGACGGAGTAGATCAGAAACTTGCCAGAGAGATGCAAATTTTTTTTTTAAGTGTTTTTAACAGGAACCCAGATAATACACTGAACCACATTCCTTTGAATTTGAAGGCAGTTTAAAACCCAAGGTTTTATTAGTGAAAACAATTTCTGCTAGAGAAAAGAACCTGGTTCGCATCACCATCTCAGAGGCAAGACTTTCTTCCATTCCACATCCCTCTTCCTGTGGTCCTCCTTCGTTCTTCTCTCTGGCTCCCCACACAGGCTCTGCCTTCTCTGAGCAAATCTCCCCAAAAGTTCCCTTCTCAAGAAAATCGTACCAATGTTAAACCATTCGTAAAAGTTTGTATCTACCACGCAAAAAGAAGAGAGCTAGACAGACTGTGCTTGCAGCCTTTTCACTGCATTGCACGTTTTTTCTGAGTGGCGTATAAAGCCGACCGTCATCTGTTACCCTTCAGCACTCCCAGATTATCCATTCTGGTTTCACAGAGCAGCGCGGCAGCATCCTCCTCGCAACCTCCTCGGCACCACCACCACCTCCAGCTCTTTCCCCTCGGCGCTCCGGTCCGGGTGCCGGCCCGAGAAGGGGGACAGGGCATCCCTCCCTGCCGGAGCTGCCCCGGCAGAGGGAGAGGGGCAACGCGCCCCACGCCACGTCCTGCCTGAGCCACCAGCGGCCGCTCGTCTGCCACGAGAGCTCACTTCCAAAAGCACTTACGCGGCAGTATCTTATCTTGTCAAAAACGTCCTTAACATTGACGATGAGCTTTTTTAAGAAAGAACGTGAATGCCTTGCTCCATCCAGCTGCAGACCAGAGGTCTTTTACAAATCCAGTGCTTATGAGTCCAAGACCTTGCAATCAGATTATGTTCCCAATTTTTTTTTTTTTTTTTTTTTTTATGGTGAGACACAGCCCTTTCTGAAAAATGTTGCCCTTGATGTCATTCCCTTTCTTTCCAAAGACCTTGTCAGGTTGGGCCAGCCCATCGCCCCAAGACTGTGGGCTGGTGCAAGTACGAAATAGTTACAGAGAAAAAACCCTGCAACCCAACCCCCCCAAAACCCCCAAATACAGATGCCAAAGGAGCTATAGGGAAGTTTATCTGTCCTCCATTGAGTCCATCTCATGGATCAAACTTTATCTGACATAGTTTATCTGTCCTCCATTCAGTCCATCTCATGGATCAAACTTTATTATTTCATTTAAATAACTACATAAAGCAAAGATTTAGCCAAAGCTTTCTCATGAGCTTGGCTCTTCACAGGTTTCCCTATGCAGTACCTTTGTCCAGGACTGTTGGAGGATGCCTAACGTTCTCACAGGGAGAGCCATGATGAGCCAGCAGATTCATGATGCCTCCTTACACAGACCTCTGCGCATTGGGCAGCAAAGGGATTAAAATGCTGCATTCCTGTGCCCACCTCAGCCCCAGTCCTGGCTCCTGGTGACGTTGATGTCTCTGTATTGCAGGAAAGGCTTTAAAATTCAATCAGTTAATTTTATCGGGCATTATAAAATGTGGCTGTAACAGGGGAGTGTTGTCTCCATAGTGCTCTAAGGTGATAACGTCTTATCCTTCCTGGGTTAAGGTGTTAGCTAACATTATGCTGCAACTAGAAAGGCTTTTTTGTGCTACTTAGATAAGCATCCCAAACAGCTATTTAATTGGTATAATAATAATAATAATAATAATAATAATAATAATAATAATACTCCTTGTGCTAAATTCCCTTTCATTGTTTAGCAGACATTGGGAATGACACATTCAGCAGAATATGTGAAATCCTTGCAAAGGAGATACTTCAAAAGTGTTTAACAATTGAAGCATGGCAGTTTCATCAAAACCAGAAGACAGCTTAAAACTTCACAGGCAACAGCATTTCATTGCAAGCCACCACCAGTATCTCTGGTGCAACGGAATCAAAGGAACGTGGTGTGCAAAAGATGTTACCAGTTCACAGATCACAATGTGGTGATCTATGCGGACTGCCAGAAAAAGGCAAAAACGTTTCTTTGCTACTAGGAAACAGTCTTACCTGCAAACACAGGAACCGTGATAAGTTCCAGAATTATTCTACAGGTGGAGAAAGACAAGAACAAAAATCAGTAAGCCGAATAACAGAAGAGTACTTAATGATGAAGAGCTACCCTTATCAGCTGGACTCAAGAGAAGATGAAGGCCAAAAAATGGTAGCTTTTATGTACCTAAGCTAGCAAAGAGGATGGGTGTTACAACTGGCTCCTATGAGACAGGATCACAGGAAAAGCAAAACATTGGCATCAAACCCGAAATGATTACTTGTGAAACTAGAAGACACAGGAGTTCAGAAACAATAAATGGGAAAGGTAAGCGGTCTCCGATCAGGATCTTCCTGGAAATCAAAACTGGGTGAGAGAAGATGAAGCCAAATGGAAAAGTAAAATGAAAATAAGGGGACATGACTTGTTGACTATAAAATTTAATTTGCGTCCAAGATTAGAGTCCAACCAGGTGAACAGCTGGAATAGAAAATCAGTCACCAGCGCAAGGAATTGCTGAATGAAATCCTGAGAAAACTGACAGCGGCTTTGAGAATGCAACTGATGAAAGCAGAAAGAAAAATAAAGCAGATATCTTGTGCAATCACCAATAAGCGCACTAATGCTCACGAAGAAAAAGAGGTTTACTCCGAAGGCGTTGCTCTGCATGCTGTGACAAGCAGCCACCACCCGGGAGCAAAGCCACAGGAAGTGCAGTTATTATAGCAAATAGCGTTAGCTGCTGGAAAACCGTGAGAAGTCTGCAGTGTCTTGGTAGTGGATGTTTACCCTCCTTCCCATAACATTTCTGACGTAAGAAGGATGAAGGGTCCGAAGGCAGAAGTCCTGAAGAACAAAAACACCTTACCTCTGTCTCAGCCCCTGAGACTGTAAGAAGTCTTTCTTCTGTTTTCAATCCAGAATTGCAGAATTTATTTCCCACAGAGGGAAATCAAGGTGATGTGATGGAGGCCACAGGATCACATGTGCAGAGACATTTAAAAAAAAGGAAAGAAGTGCCAATTCTTCTTCAGGTCTCACTAATGAGACAGGAGTGGTAAAGAACTTGGAAAAAAAAAATCCTAGCACTGAATTCTAGCACTAGTCCTAGAGAGCGAGGACTAGTTTTTGAAAATACAACACAATACTTCAGCCAAAGCCAGGAATGCAAAATCCAGAGCAAAAATGTAACTATAGTAGAAATGTCAAGGACTTGGGAAGGACATGAAAACATTCACAAGGAGGCCTGCCTGTTCTAAATCCTGTAATTCAGTTGCTGTGGCCCAGGCTTCTGCAAAGAATGGTACAATTTCAGCACAAATGGACGCTGTTCCCTGTTAGAGTCGCCAAGTTTACACGTGACTATTCTGGTTAACTGGCAGTTAACTAGCAGTAAAAAGAAGAAGCCGATATTGCAGACAACATGAACAGGACTGATAACACTGGAGAAGATGGAACAAAACTAGAGAAAAGAGAAAGTACAATGCCACTTAATGAAAATGAAGTTGAAAACATTTTTTTTCAGACACACAAATAATCTCAGATACCAAAACAGAAAATATGCTACAAATTTTGGATAATGTGAAGAGCAAAACATTCTAACACTATAAAAAAAGTGCCAAGTTGCACCTAGCACAGCCAGTATCCTCAGTCCTACAGAAAACGGAAAGATATTACTGGGCAGTGATACCAGTCTTCAAATGAAGAGTGCTGGGCATACAGAAGACACGCAGGATTTGCAAGACTTTAAAAACAGTCAGCCTTACCAAGACAACAATGAACTCGAAGCAGCTGAAATGCCACTGGAAGAACACGAAGAGGCTGCGTTACCAGAATTAGGAGACAGTAGTTTTGAGGCAGAAAATGAGGTGCCTTTAATTCCTTGCAGAATAAATGAAGCTGAAATCTCCACTCCCAAAGCTCTATTGTACCCACCATCTGCAGAATATGCTAATGCATCACCTTTGGAGGCAAAAGCAAGTGAGGAAAACAACCATGATGACAGCGCTCTTTTTCTTTCTTCCAATCTACAGACAAACTGCCCCAGCTTTCCTGAAAGTTATTAGCATCATTGTGGTGGGAAATTTCAAGTCCAAAAACACAAAATACTTTTTGATTAAAGTATCGGAAAAAATTAAAGGTAATTCAGCTCAAGTAATTTTCCTCAATTAACTGAATATTGGTTTTGGTAATGGGAAGAATCAGACAGGAACCACATCTGGTTGTGTCAGAGCCGAACAGAACAACGTAGAATGTAAGCGAGAGGAAGATAAACCAGGAAAAGTTCACTGACCGGAGCAGCCAGCGGCGTTTATGACCTGGAACATACAGCATGAATTTAATTTAACGTAAAAATTTACTTTTACAGTTCTCAAAACCATGTCTGCTCTCTGTAATGTACAAGTTGCAGTACTTAAAACATTTCTGTGCTCGGCTTATTACTGTTTGCTTGCTACAAAATCTTTTTTTATACCTGCATCTGTTAAATTCTACCTTAAATTCACATCGCTCACTAAGCTTTCTGGTCATCTTTCCCTCCTAAAGCACAGGCACCCGCTAAGCTCCTGGTGGCAGGGACTGAGGTCTGGCTCTCTGCAGGACAGCTGCCCTCCATTCGCAGCCTCCTAAGATCCCTGGCTGGCAGTCCCGTAACCAGCCACCGCATGCTCTCCAAGCAGTTGGCTAGAGCTGCTGCTCAGAAACTAAATTTTAACACAGAAGGCGTTCTAAGCAGATCCAAAATATTCTTAACTCTTTGTTTCCTTAACTTCCAAACCTGTGGGTCCGAAAATTTATCACGAAAAGATCCCCTTATGAGGACTAGTCTCTTGGACCAGTCAGTGTGTCCTCGTTGGTCTTACCTACTCTGCGTTTGAGAGGAGAAAAAGATACTGCTTTAAAAGCAAGAAACACAGTGATAAGTAAATATATATAAGTGTTTTCTCAGGGAACGCAAACACACAAGACCAGTATGCAGAGTTTATCTTACAGCAGCTTAAGAAAAAACCACAAAACAGTGAGAAGTTTTGGGTATTATGAACCGAGAGCAGCTGCCATGAAGAAGAAAGAGGCCCCAGACTGATCCCCATTTCTCTCAGAAACAGGATTTCTCATAACTTCTGACTGTGTGTCCTATCCCCAAGCGTTCCCAGAACAGGGACTGCAGCAATGTGTCAGAAATGCCAGGGAGAGGACTTCTGATTGTCTTCAGATCGTTCGGTCTTCTACGCACCTCCTGTGCCTGTAGCCTATTAGTGTATGAGGCAATAGCCGCAGAACACGGTATAAAAGTAGTCAGAAGTTTGTACGCTGCCAGGGTAACTTGGCTCCTCTTTGCGATGGTACGGATTTTATTTTTCACATGGGGAAAAAAAAATAAATCAATAATTCATAGAAAATACCTACAAAAGTCTGAGAGCAGCAAGTATTTTTCTACTCACTCAGTAATAACTCAAGTCATAATCAAATTTACATAATTACTTAAAGTTTGAAAAGCTAAATGTTAATTTACTTTCCTCCTCAATCCACCAACTCTTCTGTATTTCTTGACATACGCCATTAACTGTCTCAGGGCTTTCTGCAATGGCACTTGCCTGGGAAACCGGGGCTTTTGGGCAAGCCACGGGAAGTCAGACAGAGGGCTGGCCAAAGCAGAAACACTCCTTTTCCCGCTGCCTCTCCGGCTGCGCGAGGCGGGGGCACTCACCTCAGGACAGGCGTTCCAGCCCCTCATCAGCAGGGCGGAGATGGGCTTGGGGATGGAGTACCCGATGGGCGGGCGGATGTGGTGGTACGCCATGTCGGCCGCTGCCGCTGCTGCAAGCGAACAGCGCGACAGAAACCCGTTAGCACCCAGCAATCACACACGTTCCCAGGAAAACACAAGCTGTTTACCACTGAAATACACCCCAGCAGGTACAGCAGTGCTGAACCATCAAACCTGTAGATAAGGACTTGTAGCCTCAAAGAGGCTTTCCAAGCCATACTGTTTGTAACGATAGCCAAGGCAGTCCGTAACCCTGAATGGAAACACATTGCCGTTAAGACTGAGCGTGGGTGAAGACAACCTAATTTAGCTTAACTCCTAAAAAAAAAAAAAAAGGCTTTGGGGGAAAAAATGAGTCAACCTTCAACTCACTTTTCAAAAAATTTATCATCTGCATTATTAAGACAGGGTGACAGGTATACTCCAGTTGCAGATAAATTGGTAACAGATCTCCTACAATAACCCATGGCTAGTTCTGTTCAAGTCTAAGACAAAAATGAATTCTAAGTGTTTGTTTAGTAAAAATCTAGGGAGTGCCTTTTTGTAAGTGCAAGCCGCTAGGACTGAGACAAAATGGCCACAGTGTTTTCCTAATTGGGTTTACACGTTTAATGAATCCAAATACATGGTTAATCCCTCTCATTCCTTTTGAGCAAAAGTTTTTCAGGCCAAAACAAATGTACTTTGAACTCATATCAAAAGCTAAGTAAACTCCTTTGTTTGCCTGACACTTTAAAACGATGTGATCAGAGTATATGGGATATGCAGGGAACTGTACAATTGCAACCATGAGATTGTAACAAGAACGGTCTAGGTTTTTTTAGCCATAGCCCATTCTCATCACAGTATTCATCATAAGAATAGATTAATTTCAGCCATTGTCCGTCCTCATTGCAGCTTTTGTCTGCATAATGATGGTTCAGAATGTGAATATCAGATAAATCCTGTGATATTGCAACTATATGTAGTCAGGAGGCGCAAACAGCTTGCCTAATTTTGATTCCGCTCTAACAAGGTTTTGAAGGCATGACTCAGGTAGCCCTGGATTCATCTTTGGCCTAGCAGACACTACGAAAAGAGGGCAAATGCAAATCGCATTAATATAGCAATGAAAAATGCTCCTTTTTTTTCTGCCAAAGGTAATGTAAGTGTTATGTTACTTGTTGGCAAGATCTTGTCTTACAAAAGTTAATAGGATTTATTCCATCAGTTTAATGGGGTCAGGATTAGAAAAAGAAAGGGAGAAACACACTGTGTGTTTCTGTGTACTTCTATAACACTTTACAAAGTTTGTTCGTGTCACTAGTGTTTGGGCTCCCCTTTCACTGTCAGGTGGCTTTTTCTTCAGCTAAAAAAAAGGTATCTGTTAAAAAGTACTTTAGAATGACTGAATTAAATGACAAGAATCCATTCTTCTCAAAAAGGAGCAAAACAGAAAAGAATCAGGGGAGTCCTCAAAACTCCGAACTTAGCGGTGCTTTCCAGCCCTGCTATGTGATATCCTGGAACCCCTGAGTCTTCTCCGCTTTGCCTGGTGGGGCAGATCCTGCCTTTCCTCTGGGTCAGAGCAGCTGCAAGCCAGGAGGGGAATCAATGACAACCTACGTACAAAAATGCTATTTCAATTTGTTCTTTTTTATGGATCAGGGGAACAACTGTAGTAACTGCAGAATGTTAATCAACATCTCCTGTATTGGATACCTGTACGTTTATAATCATAACGTGCCATTTCCTAGTGCAAGTGTCATCTTTGCATTATTTTTGCTATGTGGGATGCAGTGGTTCAGTTTCTGAATCTAGTTTCACACGTATAATTTCCAGACATCTGTATCCCTGTGTTTCCCCACAAAATGCTACCCAAAGCTTACTTGCTGACAGTTTTACAGGTGTGAATTGAATGCCAGCTGTGGAAAACAGCCAAGGAAGAGGATCTTCAGGTATCCGAGGGTGTCCTTTCCCCCCCGGGCCTTCCAAAATGTCTTTTAAATGGAAGATTGCGCACCAGGTAACTGCCAACGTCTACTTCCACAAGCAGACTGTGCCTAGAGCACAGAGGGACGCCTTTGCAGTCACGCCTTGTGCAAGCATACCTGAGATGCGCACAACGCATGAATAGAGAACTGAGCCACGGTTCTCAGGAAAGCAGGATAGGACCGGCCTGGGAACCATTGCTGGGTTTCTAACTGGGAGACAGACCCGCTCATCTCAACTGCAGCTCAAGCAAGCGGGCAACAAACACATCAGCGCATCCGCTGAAGAACCTGCATCCCAGCCACACGGTCCCCAAAGGAAAAGTGACAACAAAGACAAAGACCAAACACGTCATCCACCTCCACTGATCCGCAAAACCTCTCTGTCTGCTTACGTGAGCACAGCCCTGCTGAGGTGACGCAGCGTTTGTGACATGCAGCTCTCGTGCCTTCTGTGCACGCTGGCGGACGTGTATTTGTGCTCCACGCTCACGCAGTCTCAGCCTGCTGGTGAATCCCAACTGTTTCCTAACCTGGCTACAAACCTGAACGGCACTTGCAGTGTAGCCTGGGCCTTAATAATGTAATGATATGACAATGACACCATTAATTATCAACCGGTTGCCTAATTGCTATATTTGAAATATATGCAAACTCTCAGACTGTAAAAACCTCAGCAAAGAAGTAATCTCTATATTTAATAAATATTAAGTTTTGCATTCTCCAGCAACTTCTCAGAACCATCATTATGTTTTTTTCACCTTGTCGGTTTTACAGGTGATTGCTGAGCACGTTCGGTAGGGTTCCTTACTGACCAGAAGACACGCTGCAGGCTTTGGTTCCATAGGACTGCATGATGCGGACCTCAACAAGCACTATGTTTGACTTAACGATGAAGTGATTTAATTGGGGAATACACCTGTTTTAACAGATGTTCTATTTGATGAATTAAGTAGTGACTTTGATTCAATACTTATGAAAATGTTTATTCATATTCATCAAATAGAAATCTGATGAATGGATATCTTATTCAGTATAGAGCATACCCTTATATAACTGGATACTGTACTAGATTCAGTAGAGAACAGGGAATTGCTTTTAATGGGGTGACGACTTTTATTTCAATGGGTGACACCTCGTTTTCGTTTTAATCAAATATTCTTTTCAACACCTAATTATTTCAATGGACTTCACCAGAATGGCTTCCTGGACCTCTATGTGGTCCAGGAAAAAAGTCAGTGATGCATAATTAGAGTTAGCGTTCTGCAGATAACATGCAACATTTTCATAAAGAAAATCCCTCATCCTGAAATACATACTTTGAGGAAAATATGGGATTTGTATTTAACTGAATAGTCATCATCTGAACATATACCTTAAATGTGGGACTTTTATATAGACTATAAAACATACAACACCCCCAAAGCTGCTTTTTGCAGAATATATATATAAATCAGATGTGCACATGCAGTATTTTTTTTGTGCGTCAATATATCTTTCACAAGCAGAACAGTTGGAGGTACGACAGACACTAGGAACTACTTGTAAACCATGGCTGTTGCATCTGAAAAATCACCTGCTTTGTGACCTTGTACAAAGTCTCAGTTTCCGTATCCACAGAAGGGGGAAAATTACACTTACTTACGCCACTGAGAGGACCAAAATGAGGTGCTAGGTGGGCTCACTTTAGGGAGAACAGACCTGCATCAAACCTCAGCATTTCAGAAAACTGCAGCCCCATGCTTGTGGACATCAACACAGTCTTTGGAAAAATGTGTTTTATAACAGGATTCAAACAAACTGCTGGTGATCTGGAGATAAGGAAGGACTCATCACTACAGTGGAGGAGAAGGAAAGAGCCCTTCCTTAGGCGTAGTGTCTCAGCAAAGAAAGAAGGGACAGAAAATGCTTCTCTTAAAACTGCAGAAACAAAAAGCCAGCAAGGCCATGGAAGTCAGGATAAAGGGACCTTATTATTCAGTTGCTGTAATACATTTTAAAAAAAGGGGGGAGGAGGGAGAGAAACAGTGCTCCTATACCTTTTTTTATGCCCTTTATTTCATTTATGATGCTCCCAGTGTGCTTTAACTCCTCTCGAGTCTTCTAGTCCTACCTAGACCATAACTTGAACAGAGTAAAATGCTTAATTCAGAATTAACTGAGATTAATGTTAGAAACGGTAACTGTATAGAAGGCTTTGCTAATATGGATGATGGTGTACTAGAACTGCACCCAGGAATGTATGGTTTGATCTTCAGTTAGATGGCCATGAAACAAGGACCAGTGGAAAAGGAATACAAACATGAAAACGATTCAGAACTGAAACTCAGGTTCACAGCTAAAGGTATTTTATTTCTGGAACCTGAAGTGGAATTGAGTCAGATGTTTGGCTTCTGCATCACTTTAGCAGTTCGAAATAAAGAGATAGGAAAACCAGGTAATACAGCGTAGAAGGTCATATACCAAGTTGACACACTAATTGCCAATATTAATGACAACTGCCTTTTGCATGCGAGAGGCTGACCTTCTGAACATCACAAAGGCATCCAATGGAGGTATAATCTCAAAATAGCAGAAAAGTGAATCTTTATTTAATGATTCCCCCAACAGAAACAAAAAAAAACAAACCAAGGAAGGAATCAATAAGTAAAACTTTGCATTTATCAAAAATGACTTTGAAAAGATAAGAGCAATGCCCTAATGAGAAAAATACATTAGGTTTCATTTAGTATTTGAGTAATTTATAAAGCAATTGACCTAAAAAGGGAATAGCATCTTGATAGACACCTAAGAAACAGAATTAGACATACAGTTATACACAGACACATAGATGTATGAACACTAAAGGACTATACATTGTTACCGACATTTATATTCTGCTTGGGCATAAACATTTGTATGAACTAAGAGAAATTCACCTTTTTCAAGGTCAAAATGCTGCCATAGGCCATGCTTTCTCCAAACATCAGAAAACCTCTTTGAGATCCATCTGACAAACTTCGCACATCTCGTCCTCCAGCAACTGTTCTCTTTGTACCCCAAACCCAGTTAAAACACAACAAAAGATCCCCCATGTTTCACAGCCGTTTCAGTTGCTGGGGTGAAACGTCTCAGTAAGGTTCCTCCAGGCCATCTCCTGTGCGGAGAGAGCTGCACAACAGCATGGCCACAGATCCACCTCCGCCCGCAGGAGGACAGAGCGCAGCGGGAGGTGTCGACGGCACGGGGCCCCAAAACCTCTCTCATTACCCGTGCTAGCTCTTACCACATCCTGCGGCACTCTCGGCCTCTAACAATTCCTGGCAGACCTCAAGAGGTCAAAATCTCAGGGAGTGCAAAGCGCAGTCCTGGAAACGTTGGTTTGCTGCTGCTACCCCACCGCTGTTTGCAGCTGCTTTCTTAAGCTACATGAGAATACGGTCAAGGAGGAGATGTATCAAGGAATGGCTTTACAATCCCGACACCAACGTGAGAGACAAAAGGCCTACAATTAGAGTGACTTATTCTTAATCCTAGAACTGGATAAGAAATTTTAAGTGATGTAGATCTGTAGCAATATATGCGATAATAGTGGGATAGTTCTATGCTTTTCACTGAATGCATGATCTTAGCACTTAATAACAAACTTCAGTAAAACATTGGTTAATACACAGTGTAGCTACTTCTCTAGTTCAGAGAAATTTAAATATTAATTCATTGAGCATCTTACCTGGTTTCAGGTGAGCAAATGGAATTTCACCTGTTAACAGCTCCCAGAGGCACAAAGCATAGCTGAAAACGTCGGCTTTTATGGTGTACCTTGTACACTGGGTGAACACCTCAGGGGCCATCCACCGTAGGTTCTGTGCAGCAGAAAACATCAATAATACATTAACAGTGTTTACTTCCTCATCTATGCATCTTTTCCTATATTTGTATGTTTGTTTTCCTTTCTTTTCTTATTTCCTTGCCTCCGTTGCTCCATAAAATAACTGGTAAATTTGCCAGGAAAAATTTTCACCCAGCTTGCAAGATCTAAGGCAGCATATTATTGCACGTTATACAGAACAGCATTAGTACGGTAGCTGTCTGAGCCTCATAAAGCCAGACTGATCAGGCTTTAAACATGAGACTAGTGCTAGAATAAAAGCAGAACACCCAGCCTCAGAGTCTGGAGACCACATCATGAGGTCCGAGCATGTCATCTAATACCACTCAACTGCCAGTCCAGCTGGGAGGTGGAAAAACTGGCGACATCTGCATTGGGTCGGTGCCTCCTCTCTTGGCGTCTCCCTGCTTTCTGCAAAGCCCAGTTCTGAGGCTGCTTCACAAGCAACCAGCCTCCTGCTGCAGCAGTGAGCTCAGGGTGTTTTTGCCGTTTCCTTGCAGCTCGGTAACTTAACCTACGTTCTTTACAAGACAGGTCTTCTCAGTGAGACGTCTTCAAACCCCAGCAGGACCCAGGGCTGCAGCAGCAGTCCTCGCTCCTTGCGCCGTGAGCGCACGTTACAATTTGTTAAAAAGATGATTGTCAAACCCTGGTTTTAGCATCACCCATCCTATTCCACAATTAGTCATTATGATGGTGCAACCTTTCACGACCATGGAGTGACACACAGAATGCATCTGGAAGACAGCTAAAACTTCCGAAGACAGCAATACTGTCTTGTAAAGCTGACTCTCTGTGAGCAACAGGCTTGTAATGGAGAAAAGAACTCTGAAAGAAAATCAGTGTTCAATAACTAATTCCCTATTAGAAATAGGAACCACCTGCCAGCACCACGTGTATGTGAGTGGGGAAGGGTGGATTAAAAACATGACACTTTACTAAGGATTTTGGGGGCAATAGAGCTCCAAAGACAACCTTATAAAGCATTATTTTCTGTTACAGATATTATATATTCACTCATATCTGCTATTAAAGAGGCTTAAAGGAAAAAAAATCCACAAAGAAACATTAAGAGAGACAAAATACTATCCCAGTTCATCTTTTCTGACAAAAGTATTTCTAATGTCATTTTCTCCTAAACTGAGTTTGCCTGTATGTTTTATACTAATTATGTGGAACAAAGCAAGAAACAAACCCCAGGTTGTTTTGTCATGTTGTCTTCATCCAGGGATTGCAAAAATCTAGATTCTGAAACACACAGAACAAAAAAAAAAAAATTACTGTCAAGCCAATACAGATACCCACCTTATGATACAAAAGCCTTGATAAAAAGAGGTGGGTTTGTTTTTTTTTTTTAATAACTCTGGGGTTTGGAGAGTCCAGGAGAACTGTGATAGCTCTTTTTCAACAAGGATGTATACAGCCAGTGAGGCTTCTGAAACCTGCATGCCAAATTCAGCACTGGCATAAATCTACAAAGCTCCATGGACATTAATAGCAGTTTACAGCAGCTGAGGGTCCGGCTCAGAATTTGTGACCTCATGGTTATTGGTACTGGTTAATATAACTGTATCTAGATTTACAACAAACAGTCACTGAGCCCTGCATTCAAATGCAATCCCACAGAAGCCTGTCAGTCTTATTTAACGTCAGAAAAGCAGCCCACCTAAAAATGACAAGATCTTGCAGGAATATAGCGAAGGTAGTATATACTACGTTTTGTGATACATAAATAAGTCCCCAAGCAGGACTTAGATGCCTTTGACATACCAGAAGAATACACTTAAATGTGCATCTGTATGAGTAAGAGTATTGTCAGCAACGCCCCCGACAAGCAGCTACTCCCACGTGGTCCAAGCCTTGTGCTATCTCTGCTTCAGCAGGCTGCAGAACAACAGGGCTGGGTCAGCACTGGGTCCCTCACAGAGGTGGTCATGCTGCCAGCACCCTCCTCCTGTGTTACGGGGATGTTCACGCGTCTCTACTGATCACATCTGAGGTGATATTGCACAGTGACACTGGCCATGTCTTAAGTCAAGTAGTTCCTGAGGAGTCAGGTCAAACTCAGCACCCTAAACTCCACCCTTGCACCAACAAGAATGCTTTCCCATGGAGCTTGGCCGATAAACACCATGACAATGCACGAAATACAGATTCATAAAGTATAGCCTAGTCGAATTTTGAGCACAAAGCTACTAAGGTCCATAACTGAAATAACGAGCTACATTCTGCTCTTTCAACTAAAATGAAGGAAACCTGCCCTATTGCCATGGGGCTGGGCTGCCAACAGGCAGACTTGCACAATAGCACCATCCTCAGATCCTGAGCCCTTGCCGTGCAAGAGGAGGGCACACCTTCCGTTACAGGCATTTGCACTCACCTTCTTCCTCTGACCTACTGCTAGAACGCAAACTGAGATGCATCCATCTCACTATCATCTGGGCTCCCTTCTCAGATAAACAGTGGGGAACTCCACAGCACCTGCTAACTAAGACGAGATAAAAAATAGGGGTATTCTCAACCCTAAAAGCCTTTTGTGTCCTCTCATAATAACAAAATGAAGAGCGGCCTCCTCACCATTTTCTTCGCACATGTTCAGGTTTAGAGAATTTGAGGTTAATTTATGAATGTTTCATAAAAACTCCTTACCTCCAAAATCAGCAACAACTGCGTGACCATCCTCATACAGGAGAATATTGTGACTGGGGAAAAAAATATTTTTATAGGTAATTGTTTAATAGTGCCTTAAAGAGCGTGAAAATTTTACGGTTTTTGTTCATAGCTAAACTCTTGAGGAGTTCAAATCACCTGCTTAAGTAGATAAATGTCTATAGCTAAACCACTTTCAGCTACATCTCATATTTATTGTCATAAAGTACACATTAACCCTGAGAAGGCAAACCCAATAGCTTCATAAATGAGAATGTCAGTTTCTAATCAATACCAGAGCAAAACAATTTCTCTAATTAGTTATAGATCAAGTATAACAGCTTTATTCAATATGTGCACTGAATGGCAGTGATGAAGTGAAAAAAATATTTGAATATAAACACAGTGATGGCCTTTAAATAAAATTACATGGACTGATTCTTTTCTCTTTCAAGGCTTACGTAAGTGTAAATTCATAGTGGTAATTCCTAATTTACGCAGATGTATAGAAGGGAAGGAACAGATCTGAAGAGTCCATATAGAATGGATCACTAGCAGCCATAAGAAATCCATTAAGCTAGGGGAAAAAAAATGATGGCACAATGGTAAGTCCTATTCAATTTAATAACCACACTTAATAATGCAAATGTTACTTTCGTGACACAGAGGTACTTTATTTCTTAAAATACCTCCATTTGTTTATGAAAAGAAGACACGTCATTCGTCCTGTAGCTTATCTCGGTGTCTAGGATGAAAGCTTCTCCGTGCTCGCACTAATGGAGAGTTGCCAGTCGCTAGAGGTAAGATCTCAGTCCTGCCCCCCTTCATGCTCCAGTTCTACAGTGTCCCTCTTTATAACCTCTTGGAGACCTAGCAGAGTACAACTGATGACGTGCGCTAAGTTACTTTGGACCGGAACTGAGTCTCGGGTAAAGTGCTAGATTTCAATGTGCTTAATAAGTCAGGAGCACTTAGTGATTTTTTTACTGTTTCACCTTATTGTCCGTGAAATGCATATTCCTTGTCATTGTTTGATAGGCATAATTGCAAGCATAAAATATTGTTCATTATTGGACATCGGAAGAACCACATTTTGCATTTATCCTTAAAAATTACCCTTGCAAAAATTACGGTGCATTTTGACTGTGGTCGTGGAACCTCTTGGTGGCATCTCCTTCCAGAGCTCCCTAGGCAAACCAGTCCACGCGATGCAATTAGCATCCCTGGAGACTGGTGGCTGCAGCTGCGAACGGTAGCAAGGAAGGACTCGGGGCGGTGGCTGGCGCCCTGTGGAGAGCGGAGCCCAGACTGCTCGGGCCTGTGGCCGGAGCCGTGCTTTAACCAAGCAGGAATTCACAGCCAGGAACGCTGTGCGGCCCAACGCTTCCGGGCCGTGCTGCAGTCACCGTGCGAGGGCTGCAGAGCTGGCCCGTGTCTGTTCCCTGCCTCTGCTCACCCCGAGCCCAGGCGCTGCAGCTAGAGCCGCTGTGCACCGTGGAACATGCCCCGGATTTCAGGTGTACTGCAGCTGGGGCGAGGCTCACGTTCGCGTCTTCTCGCTGAACTGCAGACAGCAAGAAATCCCGGGAAAATGTGATATTCATGCTAGACATGTATGTTGGATTTCTGTTTCAATATGAAGTCTTCATCCTTGCCCCCGACAGTTTCTGGAGTTCGGAAGAAAAGAATAAATGCAGGAAAATTCTTGTTTGGGCAGCACGTGTATGGGGCAATCTCTGTCAGGAGATCTAGAGATCAGAGAAATCATTTCTCCGAGATAATTACTTGTACTGACACCTATCAAAGTGTTCTGATTTCCATGAAAACTTCGAAACCATAGCAACTGCAGGCCTCAGTGAATGTAAAGGAGTGGAGAACCAGAACTTTACCTTCGATTGTCAGCAGAGATATTTGGAAGCTTAAAGTTAAATCTACTGGATTTGTCCTAAAACTACTAGAACCAAAGAGGTGAATTATGAGATTTGTGTGGTGGTTTAAACCCATTTATTGAAGGTAATGTGAAGAAAATTCAGCTTTATTTACATATTATTTGTTCAAAGACAGTGCGGGATATGGATAACGTCTGGGAGGAAATCTAACCCTACGTATGCATCCTTTGTATTAATGAGAGGATTTTAAAAAATAAGCTTCCAAGTATGAACAAAACAACTACAAAAAGATTTCTACATAAGACTATAAATATTTCTTATCCATTTTATAAAAGTGTCATCTTGGGAGCAGGTAGGCAGGAGAGCTGCAAACCAAACCAAACCAGAGTATTTCTAACACCGAAACTGTAAAAACAAAGATATTCAGATTAGATAAGAACCAAACAGGCATTTATGACACATTTTCACCCTGATAGCTTCAAATAAGAGAAAAAAGTAACGTTACCCTTGGAAAACAATGAATTCTCATTTGGGGGCACTTTATTCTTGGACTTGGGCTGACCAGATAAAAGACTAGATGACACAAGTGAGAAAAGTATCAACTCCTGAATTCTGGAGCTTTAGAGCGGATGAAATGTAAGTGAACAAGACAGAAGTTCCGAGCCTTGCAAGCAGAATGTCTGCTCCGGAGGGATGCTCAGCCTGAACTAGCTAGCCCTCCTCAGGGGCAGGGATAAGTCTTGCAGGCAGACTGCCGTGACAACATACCAATGTTTTTAGCTCAGGACTGGTGTTCTCATGCAGGAGCGTAAGTATGTGCTTGGTACAGCTGTACCAGCTCACCTGCAGCTAGCTCAGGAATCTTTCACATGGGGTTGGCATTTGGAAATGCCTTCTGTTGACTTGGAAGTTAGTGTTTGAAACAATATGTGCTGATTGAAAATAAAATAGAGAGTGAGTCTCCATCAACTTTACTGCTTGTTTTAAACAGAATGGAAATAAGAAAAAATTCTGGCTGTGTAGGAACTTACGGTGGGAAAACCCCATCCCTATGTTATTTGGCATTTCCAGGGAGACTTCAATTCAATTAATACATCAGGGGACTTGGAACCAGTCCGAGGATGAACGGGTCTCTGTCTGTACATACATCGACAGTTGGAGAATATCAGCATATAGAGCTGTGGCACTCTTCCAACCCATGCAGTGGGGAAGCAGATAGACAAGCTGTGCTCCAAGGTGGCTGGCATTTACAATGAGTACCCAACTTATGTTTTTGATGAGGAGGGAAGAATTTCTTCCTCAGAGCAATATATAGAGCCCTTAAAACAAGGGCTCCTCTAAAGTCACTGCAATTGTTGCACCTTGATTGAAACTCATGGCACAAGAGCCTCACTTCTCCAGCATCACCTGGCAGCGGGATGGCCATGGCCTGCAGAAAGGTACTCCGGATTTCTGAGGCTGAGACCCCTGCCGAGAGGAAGGGCTTTGGAGGACGTGAGTGTGCCAGCACGTGTAGCACAAACATCAGCTCCATCAAAGGAGGAATAACAGAGTTGGGCTGAATTTTATCCACATTTAAGAGCAGAGCTTCTGAGACCCTGCAGACTGCATTCAAGTTAGAAACAGTGTTGTAAAGATGCCCATATGTACAGTCCATAGCGTACACCGGGGACACTTTGGATTCTCTGCCTGTCCGGGCACTGCTGAACTCTCTGTTCTCGGATAATTTAATCTTCTTTTCATTTGGTGACGATGATGTCTAACCCTAAAATAAGACAACACTATTCTCCCTGAAGCTATCAACATACTACGGCTACTTAAGCAAGTGACTTCCAAGGTCTTGGTTCTGTCTCCCTGATGAGCGTTGTAGAGGAAAATATTCAGAGCTATAGGGCAGCTGGAACTTACTTCCCTCCAAAAGGATACGGTAAAACTCTCGTTCAGAGGTATCTCATTCCTTAATAGTTACTAAAAGGATATTGCCAAGAACCCGAATAGCTGTAATCTCTTGTCTCTGCCATACCCCATAGTTTGAGAGTAAACAAATAGCCATCAAATTAAGCACGCAACATCAGTTTATAACAAATTAAACTTAACCTTTCCAGCTCTGTCTCAGCTCTTAGTTACCATTTTGCAATTTCATTGAGAAAAAAAACCTGAAACTGAAAAAAATAGAAATGAGCTTTCATTTCTTAAGTAAGCAGCAATCAATAACTGAAATTTACAGAAGAGTTTCAAAGTGAATGTCTAATTACAGTCAGGTTTTTATATCACCTTTATCTCCTTAGTATACCTCATCTCTCACTATTTCTGTTTCTAAGAGAAACGCGTGAGAATTGCACAGATTCTTTTCCACCACCACATGGCAGAACAGACAGCACGCCGCCCCTCGCTGCATCGTTTTTCCAGACCACTCTTAGAGGAGAGAGCGGACCCAGTTCTACGCTGCTTTTCACAGGAGGAACAGCAAACGCCGGCCTGCAGACGCCCCTGACCAGCTGCAGGCCTCTCCTCGGCCACGCTCGCCCCGCAGCGAGCGGCAGAGCGCCACGGCCGCTCCTCGTCCCCGCCGCGCTCGGGGCTGCCAGGAGCGCGGGGCCACTTTGCCTTTGCCTTCAGGCTCCCGAAGCGCGGGGCCGGCAGCCCCCGGCTGTGCGGGTGCTGCCGTCGGCCCTCTAGAGCTAGCCAAGTGGCTCAAAGGCATTTGGCTCACAAGCAAACTCCCTTCAGAAGCTCTGTAAGGTCACGAAGAAAGCCAATTGTGAAAATAGATACATATATAAAGACAAGTAATCAAGAAATGAGAACTGAGTGCTTAGGAGCTCTGCAGTACTTTCTTTGAGGACTTGGGTAATTTCAGGCGCTTCTTTCTTCCTCTCCAAGTGGCGAGACGTGCACGTAGAGTCATCGCGATGCAACGCACACCGGGTTAAAGCAGCGGTTCCCCTGAACTCACAATCCTCAGCCACCAGTACCTGTCCCCCCCCACCCCAGCTCCAAGTGGTTGTGGGGAGCGAGCTGCGGCACCGGGAGGAGCACACGGAGCCGCCGGCTCTGTCCCTCTGTCCACCCGACCCGTCCCCCGGCAGCGTTTTCCCTCGTTTGTCTGTGTGAGGAGTGCCACAGGCAGCCGGACAGAACATGGCTGCTGGCTGGGGTGGGCTGAAGCCAACGCCCGAGGCCGAGGCCTGAAATAAACCTCCTGCCGCCCGACGGCGGCTGCGCTTTGCCCGTGTTCGCGCGGACAGCCAGAGCTGCGTGTCCCCGCACAGGGCCATACCTCAGGCACCGTCTGGCTTCCAGCCCGCCCGAAGCGCAGCCCTCCCGCCCAGACTCCGGGCGTTTCAGGTAGGCGGCAGCTGGGCAATAAGGCAGTGAAGTGCACAGCAAACAGACGTCACCACCTGCCACTTTCTGCCCATCTTCTGCCTGACCCAGCCTCCTCCCAGCTGCCTCAGGTTCCTGATCTCTCTGGAGGCGGAGGCCAGGTGCGAAGGACGGGGTCCTGAGCCAGGGTGACCACTCTGGTGAGTCCCCGCCTGAACGAAGGAGTCTCAGGAGGGCAAGGGGACAGAGAGGGTTTGATTCAGTTCATTTGGGGTGGTGCGAAGCCGCACCGCTTGCGCATGCAACACTGTGCCTCGCTGCTGCAGACGGTCCCAGGCTGGCGGGCGGGGAGGCAGCACGAACCCATTTCTCACAGCGCGTTCAAGCGGCTGCAACAGCGCAGCCCGCTTTCTGCACGCTCACCAACGCGTATGCATTGGCTTCCAGGGTGGTTAACACATGGGGACGGAGCTGAGCACCTCTGAAGTGCAGTAATACGTGTTGCTCTAGTTGGAACAAAGAAGTCTAGTCTGCCTGGGTCTGAAGCGCACTCTGCTCACCGCTGGAGCAGACCGCAGAAGGGGCATCCTGTGCCATGATTCCAGAGAGTTTTATGTGCCACTGGCCAGTGAAACCAAATTTGCTAAGCATTAATTTCCCGAAAAATTAAGGAAAGGAACAGTAAAATACACAAACATGATTGGGCAAAGTGGGAATTCTGGTTTTTGTCTTAGCTGAGGGAGTATTTGTATTGATAATCTTTGCACTGCCTACTCTTCGCTTCAACAAGCAATGCAGTTGCCAGCACCGCTTTCCCCGCTCTCTCCTCTACAGCCTCGCCCCAGCCGAGAAACCTGGCCAGTACTGAGCTCTGGAAGCGAGGATCGTCTCTGAGCACAGCCATGCCTTGCTTTGGCCGCACGTCTGTCAGCTTAGGGAGCGTTTCGACTTTTGAAGGTCCGCAGGAGGGCAGGGTAATTCTTGGCAGTGTTTCTGCTTGTTTTTGAACTCAGATCTAAGGGGCAAATTGCATCCCATTTGCCGCTTTCCCAAATGAGCCTGGAGGGGCTTGTTTGCCAGAGTCCGAATCTCTGGCAAAACAACTTGATGCAGCGCTTAGTAGCTAACACATAAGTTTATTTGGAAGCTTCAGATAGCTTCTTTCAGTGGTAGAAGTGTCAAGAAACAGTTGCCTCCTTGATGTTCCTATTTCAGCAATTTGTAGCTCAGTAGCAAATGTAAGTCTTGGCTGAGCTGTGATTTGCCAAAGGCCAGCCACATGAACAGAAGTTAAAAAAAAAATCTACCACTTCTTATTTCTACTCCTGGCCTGCCTGTGATTTATATAAATGTACCCGTTGGTCATGATGGTGGCATAATCAATGTGAATATATAACTTCAGGACCACAGAATTATTGATAATTTTAATTAATCAAATGCAACTAACTAGTATTAATTATTTACTCAGAGTCAGGGCTTTTTTCCAGAATAAACTCACCAAGAGAAATGACAGAAGCCAGTTTACAATGTGACATTTAAAACAAGACTGAAGTTTCAGAAAAAGACAACAGGGAACAAATCTGCAATGGCCTTTAGGGACTACAGCATTGATCTGATCTGAACTCCCACGTAACACAGGACATTTGACTCCTCTAAATTCTTGCTTCGGTGTAAGAATTGTGGCTGAACCGGAATATATGTTTCGGAAAAAGAAGACGTGTTCCTCATTGGCGAGACACTTACTTTGTTCTGATGTTGAAGCAGCCAAAAGGCTGTTTGACTGTACTGGCATCATCTTCTAAACGGTTGTGACATAACCCACACTACTAAAATGTAGCCCTCTCTGGAAGGCTTTTGGCTTGCACGTGCCCAGCACATGCATTAAATTTGTAACTCATAATAAATCGGCAATTGTTGTCACCCCAATGATCTACAAAACAAAATTCCTCTAATTGACCATGGTCGGAAAGTCTAAAAAGCTCATGCAGAATACATACACAGTCTTTCAGGCAATCTTCTACTCGCACCTATTTTACAAATACTCCAGACGTTATGTATCGTCTTCTCAAACCCCATTAGCTCACACAACTACCTAAGAACACCACAACAGCACAAGAAGGACAAGAAGCTCAAAGACGTCTTGCTGATTTTCTGCTACCGGCTCAGATTTATCCAGAAGATGCATATACATAAGTGTTAGAATTATTAACAAAAGGACACTGGGATGGAGGCGTTTGCAGAAAATTGATAATATACAGAGACTACGTTAATGTCCCAAGAAAAATTAAGCCTCAAAGGTCTTGGAAATAAAGTAATTTATTACAGTGGGTTGGGAAATAAGTGCGAGTATTTCCGGAAATTTTCAAGATTGCAACTCCTGATTTTGTCCTGAATTAAGATGGAAAGCAGACATTTCATGATGTGCTGTGCAAAGACAATGACATTTTTTTCTCTGTAAGTAACTAAATAACCTGACTGAAGTGTTCCATTCTGAATTTATCCTCTAAGCTGGCCTACATTATAAATTACGATAAATCCTAGGAGCCTACATTCTTCAACTATCAAACAACTGTATATAAAACGGAAAATTTTGGTAATTCCCTGGGAGAATTTCCATGAACTCCATGCCTTACTGAAAACAAAACCAAACCATAACTTCTCTGATAGAAAATACTTCAGATGGAAAGTTTCCAGTCAGCCCTACCAAGGTTTATATGCAGACTGGTCACCAGAGGGGGATGCAACGCACAGTTTGTGAGCGTGTCCCATTATCTCTGAATTTTCTTTCATTGTGGGTCTCTGCGATATGGATCAATTATGCCCTTTGGCAACACTTGTTTTAGCTTCAATGCACATGTTAATTCTGGAGAGATAATTCAAATTATATTTACTTTGCCAGAAGTATAGAGGAAAAGAGCAAACAGTTACAAAGCATGGGGAATGTTAGAGTAGATAATATTTTCTTTTTGCCAGCTCTGTTATCTTACATAGCACTACAAATTAAGATAGTTTTGTGTGTTTCTTGTGCTTGTCAATATGTTGTGGAACTGAGCCATTTTGGAGTAATAGGCTTT
This sequence comes from Mycteria americana, assembly GCF_035582795.1. NCBI lineage: Eukaryota > Metazoa > Chordata > Aves > Ciconiiformes > Ciconiidae > Mycteria > Mycteria americana. The sequence continues at coordinate 70,278,268 of NC_134371.1, read as the reverse complement.
ATCAGGTGTACATCCTTTTTTAAATCTTATTTTATTTTTTATGTGCCCAATCCTTAATGGGCCAAAAAAAGGAATAAGACAGACAGAAAAAAAAGGAGAGGTCGCATTTCCCCTCTCACAGTCTTTTAATCCCCAGTGAATGGCAGTGAGCATTAAAGCAAATCAGTTTCTTTGGCATTCTTGGTTACATCTCTCAAAGACAGACACGTTCCCTGGTCATTTAGGAGACACTACTGGTTTTACAAGCACTGTGACACTGCAAATACGGCTTAGTGAATCTTCAAAACCTCAATCTTGAAAATCTATCTTTCTCCCAATACCAGTCCCCATTTCATGGCTTTTGACTGGACTGTGGAACTTGAAATTAAACTGCTGGCAGCAGCCCTTCCTCTTCTGCAGTACTTCTTTACAGAGGGATAGGAAGCAAGGACTGAAGCTCTGTCAGTCAAAAATGACCAAAATTGAATCTAGTCCAAAATGTCTTCTCTTCTGTGTTTTGTGAGGGCTCAGTCTAATCTACCGGTAAGTTTTGCCACATGAAATGAACTATTCTGCCAGAGATAAGGTTTGAAGCCAGCTTTGTATACTATTACTAGATTTCATGTAGGCATTTCATTTTGAAGTCAGTCCAACTTTGGGGAAGGTTTTGGACTAGATTATCTTGGAGGTCCCTCCCAGCTTAACTATTCTATGATTTTATTAACCATAGCTTTCCAGTGGCCTCCCTTTAATCCTCAGCATGCAAGCGGCTCTTTATGCCACAAACTACATAGGGATTTGCTAAGGGAATTCATTCATTCCCCAAGCATTGAGTAAACACCTATACGCATATTTATACACACATGGGCTTTTGCTTCTGTGGATACATAAATGCCTTTCGAATGCACTTACTTCCTGCTCCTCTTCTTCTTCATACTATACTGAGTATACAAAACGATGTGTCATTTTACTACAATGCCGACACATTTGACAGCATATAGTTATCAGAACTGAAGTGTTTCCTCCCCACATACAAATGGATTTTAGCTAGTCATGCTCAGAACTGGCTATAGAAAGACTCTTCTTTTCATGCCAGTGTAGGAAATACGAGCACTTTTGCGGGAGGTAGCTAAGCAACAGCAAAGAGCCAGCTTCTCTCTCTCGGTTCTGCAGGTTGGAAGTGCCGGGCCAGTGATTTCAGAGGTCCTTCTCAGAACCGAGAGGATGCGTTCAGTGTAACAGAACCTTGGTGCAGTCTGCGCACTACTGCTTGAGGTATTCCATAATCATAGTTTTCTTATGCGTCACAGACAGTTGCATTCTTAGGATTGCAGTATTTTCGCATTGCCATCCACCTGAACTACAGGACTTTCACGTGGGAAAACTCCTGGTGCGACTCATGTTCACAAGGTTTTATGGAGTTGTTTATGATTTGGAAAGCTGAACACAAACACGTAACATTTATTTAATATAACAAAATTGAGGTCACTAAGGAGTTAGGAACATAAGCCATACTCACAACACTGTGTGACTTCAAATTGGAATTAGGGTTTCCAGTGGCTAAAAACTAAGGCGAGCACCTACACTGTCGTCACTAGGACAAAAAACGCAAAGCTTGTCTAAAGAGAGAGAACACAGCAGTTTTGGGAGGCACCTATTTTACATTAAGAGAATAAAAGTCCTAGGATAATCCAAGAGAAGGTGAAGAGGCCAGTCGATGGATGCGGGTAGATCTAGGGCACTTGCAACTTTTAAAGTGAAGGTAAGCTATGAAGAGATTGCTAGCTTATCTGTTCCTTAAAGTCTTGAATACATATGCTGTTCCAGCTGAAATGTATGCACTAGCCATACACTAGACATACTAGTCAACCAAAGCTATGGCCCACATTATACGTGCCAGACTCTGAAATGGTTGGTTCTAAGAGCAGAGGACTGGGTTTGTGACTCACATAATGTCTCACAGTCCTAAGCTGCGTGATGGCTAAAGTGATTCTTTTTGGTTTTATTATCTGCAGAACGGGACGAACAAAAGACTAAGCACAGTGTTTGAAAAATACCCCCCATAGGAGAAAAATGATGTGCTTTTGTTCCTGGCTGTGTAGAAACAGACTATTTTGAATCTAAGTTTGTTTTCCAGTCTTCAGAATTATTTCAGGTTCACGCCTTGTTCAACATGACACTCTCAATTGAAGGTTTTTTAGAAAAGAAGCTGAACTGTAAGATACGAGGGTTTGGGAAACCACAATTTGAGGTCAGTAAATTGCAAAAAATAAGGGTAATAGTTTTCAAGTAAGGATAGCTACTAGTTAGACTAAAAGGTGATCTGATTCACCTCACTCTATTTACAGCTTCCGAGATCCTTTATTCTTAACCTCGCAGTGGATCATTGCAACATCAGCACGAAATTATAAATGGTTGTATCCTGCAACGGGCATTGATTCCAGGGGATATTACTCTACACAAACTTCTGATGTGAGCCACAGTGCTTATTGATTTCATCAGTGTCTAAATTACTTTTCTTGTAATATTGACTTTTTTTTCCTGTAAAAGCATATACATGTGAGCAGAACAGTCTTCACATTAAAGAGTCTGGTTTTCAAAACAGTTAAAAACATTTCTGTGCTGCCCTTCCAAGCCCTGAGCAGCGTTTCTGCATCACGTGTTACCAGACCGCGTAGCAGAGAGAGCAGGCTAAACAAGTCACGAGCCAGTACCTGTCCTTTGACTCATGTACCGGAGTCCCACCAAACTCCCTGCAAATTGAGGTTTTCAGCACCTCTCCTAACTGTGGTGCTCATTCAGGTGTAGAAATACAGATTTAATAGTTTAACACTACACATCCTGACTTAAACCCCTTGCTATGATTTCCTGCTCTCTCTTCTGCTTATAGAAATATAAAAACCAGAAGATTGGTGCACCATAAGCATAAACGTAATTTCTTGGAGTGCTGAGATAAGGCCTGAGCTGAGTGATGGTTTCTCAGCTGCGCTCAGGGCTCGAGGCAGAGGATGTGACTGAATTGGGGATGCCCTGGCAGGGCGGCTCAGGAGGGCCCATGGAGGGAAGCCCTTGGCGAGGGCCTCTGTCAGTCTGCTCCAGAGCAGTGCCTCTCCGCGCAGATGCGGACAGACGCTATCTTCCCTCTGGGAGACGGGCTGGCGCTGGGGCTGTGCGCGCGTGGGTACGACGCTGCGTTCAGTACGCTCTGCCCTGTCAGCAGACTGCTTGGCTCAGACACAGCACCACGGGCATTCTTCATGTCCAGCAACCTCAACGCAGAGAAAGTCATGCCTGTCTACACCTGCGGGGAGGCACGTCTGACGCGTTTCCAAAGCGGCTCTTCACTTCCTACCATCCATAACAGGGTCATATTTTCCTCCGGTCAGGACACTGACTCTTGACCCTCCCTGTCTTCCTTTCCCTCCCGCCTGCTCCCCTGCCTGATCCTGGGATCATAGGCTAGCCAGAAACAAAGAGGCTGCTTCTCCTTCTGTAGGGAATGGGATTGCTCCTCTTTATCCCTCTCTACTTTTCTGACTGCTTCACTAATTTTTATTCCAGGTAAACATGTGGCTGTGACCGAACCTGGAAGGCAGTGTTTCAACGGGTGGTTACGTACCCCTTTTCATGTAGGGAGACACAGCAAAGGTACTTCGTGGCTGGTTTCTTGTGTGTTTGTTTTTGTTTTAAGAGGAAATGTTCCAAAGAAAGCCTCCTAACGTGAAGGATATGGGGATTTCCCCCCCCAGCCGGGACTCCCATTCACACTGTCCTGAAGTGGGAGCACTCTCTCAAATCTCGATGGGATGCAAGGCAGCAGCATCTCTCCTGGGCCCCCGGCCGGGTGCAGCTCATGAGAAGGGTGATTCCTGGGGAAAACTGGTGGCACCGGGAGCAGCAGAGAGCAGGAGAAGCCTGGTGCTGCCAAATCAGTGCCACTGAGTAGGGACCTGAAGTCAAAGGTACGTACAAGGGATGCTTTCCTCAGCTGTGCCCTTCCCTGCTCCGAAACGCGGCTCCCCCAGCGCTCCCTTCGTCGGGCAGGGAGACGCAGGGCTGTCTCGCGCTGGGGAGAAGACACTGCTGTGGCCTGATCAGGCTGCCTGGCTGGAGGGTTCCCCAGGACTGGCGGGGTGCAAGGGACAAAGGTGGGTCTTATAAATGACCTGACGACCGTCTGAGAACCGATTTCCTCAGACGACGGAGGCTGAAGCACACTGGGTTTGGCGGGACGTGTGCCTTTCTGAATTTGTGATTTTAGAACAACCGTTACAAAGGCAGAGGCAGGCAGTACTCTACCAGTCCCCACTAAAAGAAGTAAACTTATGCTCAGTGAAGAGGGAGTGTGGTTATAGTTCAGGATGTACAGGAGAGCTAGCATTTATTTCTGGGCTCTCTAAAAGGGCTCAATAAAATCTATTTGTTCTGACAGAACAGTAACAATGGATCAAAATTCATTATTATGCTAGAAGGATGTCTGGAGATCTAAGTTTTTCTTTCAAACTTTGAAAAAGCTTTATGGATCTCAGTTTCCTGGGACAGACTTTGTAGTAAGTAGATAAAATGGAAAATGGAAAGCAAACTTGTGAAGAACAGATACCAGGAATTAACAAAACTGAAGCTTTGATTATTTTTCTTTGTTTGTTTCTATGTTTGATCAAGATGAAGCACAGCCAGCAGCCAAGTGAAAAAGGAACTCAGTGTGTGTGTTCTAAACAAACCATTACATTTACCCCGATTTGGAAAGATCAACTCAAGTATGTCAGGATTTTGTGAAGTCAGTAACACTGAGGTAGCAATGCAGCGCGATGCAGCACAAATTAGGATTATTTAGAAGGCATCTGTGACACTCTAATCAGCAGGGAAGGATCTACATGCCTAAGAGGAGTTAAAATATCTTTAAATGTGGGGGGTTAGAGAGCGAGAGCCGTGCAACAGAGCCGCTGCTGCGAGCACATTTTTGCCCACAGGCTGCCCTGGGCAGGATCAGCTCCGCACAGGGATGCGGTCCCTCGTATCCTGCACAGCGCGACTGCACTAGTCTGTTATCCTCAGAGATCCACAGCTTAGGAATCAGCTGCACTTTGCCAGGCACTCAGAAATAGGCTGAAGTGTGGCGAGTATCACTTTTTTCTAGGAGAAAAAGAAAATCCCGAGTTTTTACACACCAACTCATTTGTTTTTCAAACCACTGTGATACTATGACAGAATGCAAATACATATTGCTGCAGGGACAAGACATCTGCCATAGATGCTAGCAACCAGAAGAGCTGAAGAGAGCTGGAATAACATCTCCCCACTTCTGCGCTTAACTAGGTCTAGCTGGATACCTAGCTGAAACAGCAAGATACTGCTCAATTACCATCACACTCACTAGAGACAAGAGGAGGTTCTGTACCTGGCGCAGAAACTTGATGAGAGAGGAAACCTTTAAAAATAACTGGAAAAGTGAGCTATTGCCACATTTACAATCTTCTGCAGCTCTGTAAAAGTTGGATAGGATCAAGCTTAGGGACAAAGACAAAATACTTGCTATTTAAATGTTTGCTAGTGAAAGGCATGTACTGTATCCAAGATGCAGTACAAGAATATAGATCATGACCATGCAGGCAAAATACCTTTTGCCTATTGCAAAAGGTCATTTAGCAGGAAAAGTGTGTATAGAATCTATTGAAAACTGATTTACTGCTTCAAGGAAGCTATTGCAATTGATTTAATTTTCAGCAAAGAACACACAAGAGGAAGCAGAACACCACCAGCTGCATGCAACAAAGAAAGAGCAAGGCTCTTAGAAATTAGCACCACAAACACAGATTTTCAAACAAACTGGGAATGTGGGGAAAGATTCGCAAAATGCTTTAGCTAGGTCAAATGCTTCCAGTAACTCTGAAGATCAAGGTTTTCATACACCAGTCACTATGCCTTCACGGCACATGGCTTTCGAAGGGCTGAGCAAATTACAACATAAAAGCATATGAACGTGGACACAACAATGCTTACATGATATTTATCAAAATGTTGACTCATCCAAGTAAATTCAGGAGAGTGAAAAGTATATGAAAAAAAGAAATGAAAAAGTTGGCAATGGCTTACATGATGAAGGGAAAATGAAAGTAATATTGATGGTCTCAACAAAAAAACATAACTTGCCCGTATTAGAGCTGTAGATATGAGCAAGAACAGTCAAGCGAGGAACACAAATTTCACCAGATAACAGTTTTCAGGACAGAAAAATTTAAGCTCTCCAACCAGGACTCCCACAAATCACCGTCTTCAAGATTTCTAGCTTCACCTAACCCCAAACCTTGGGATGATAAATTTAATCAAAAAAGTGTAGCGGGTCCATACAATGTAGCCATGACTCTTTTAGTTTATATTTACTCTGATTTTAGCTCCCATATATACTTTCCATGAAAATATTTAAGTGATTTGAGTATGACATGTGGAATTGTTTTGAGACCCCTACCAGATGTCAAATGGAAATATTAATAAAACGCAAGGCTAAACTAGAGAGACTCTTGAAGGCTGTACCCTGGGTTGAATGTAGGCACACGAATCATACACAACTACAGACTTTTCTGTGGTCTTGGCTCAAATTTGACCTCTGTCAGTATCATCACCATGACATTATCATCATGTCAGTATTATCAAAAATTACCACCATTTCTCACTGTGAATAAAATGTGTTGAGACCTGGCTTCAACTTCAATCTACTCAAGGATTGTATAGACCTTGAATAAACCCAACTTGATGATACACATAGTCAAGACCTGGGTTGACAGTTTTTGTGGAGAAGCCAAGAAATCAATGAACAGACGCTTTCTATGCGTGGCGTGCATAAGTCTTTCTGACAAAACAATGCCGAAATGCCCATCTTGGTGCTGAGTGTATGGACGTATCTGAAAGCAGGAGGTAGTCTCTGGGAGGGTTTTGTCAGTCTGGTACCACCAGTGAACACCACAGTTACTAATTTTTCTCTTCTAAACTAAAAAATATAACCCACAGAAATAAGGCTTGGAAGGTACATCTCAAAAATGTTATTATTGCCTCAATGGCACTTGGAAATTTGAAAACCACAGATCAGAAAGGAACTCTTAAACCTCTGTTTTGAGAAATACAGCAAGATAAATCTGATCTGATCTGAGCCGACAGAAGGTTAATAATGAGTTCAGCAGAATCAGAAATTAATTGTCTTCTGTTAAGGCCACACGCAGTTTGAAGTGGCGAGACCAAGCATCATTCTCTTCATGAAACCATGGAAGGAAATAAAAGGATAAAAGAATCAGAAGTGTGTAATCATCCTGGCTTTTACAAAAGCAAGTAGTTCTGCGGGCCTGCCAGATGCAAGGGCTTCTCCCTCTCAGGACAAGAGACGGGCAAAGCACATTCAGTGCATGTCCCTTTCCCCGAGAACAGGGCCATGAAAAGATCTTTCTACCTTTAACACACTGTGGGTTTAATGAAAGGCAACTGCTATTTTAAGATTTCATAAGGGGTTTTACACAAAGAGGAGTTGCAGACACCATCCGCATTACCACCAGGCTTCCATCCTCTCTTTCATCTTTCTCACTAAGCCAGCTCTCAGAAACTTTTACAGATAGTTAGAGCCATCAAATGAAGGTTAGTCGCTCAAAGGCTTGGTCCAGCCATGTTCAGCTGTTATGGCTTAAATTAAATTGATACTAAAATGGTTTCTTTTTTATTAAAGTGCTGTAATCATTGTGGCTACAGTCCCTCACCACGGTATAAGTAGTAATAAGCTGATACATGTCACCATTGCTGATAGCTGTCAGAAGTTCTTTTTCCAGAACTGGAAAGCAAAATAAAACTCCCAATTATTCTCAAAATGGAAGGATAACCCCTTTTCCAGGGTAGAGACATGAAAGATACATTTTCTTCTCTGTTCTGTCAAGCCATATTGCAGATTTATTTAATGCATTATGTGCATTGCATTAGATTTCAGAACTCACAAAGAGGGTTACAAGCTATGTGAAAATTTAAGGTAAAAAATTTAAGGCTCCTGTGAAGCCACTGGCAAAACTTAACACAAGAGGGTCACAATTTCACTCTTGGTCTTTCTTTTCAGTTGTCATAAAGATTTTCATCTAGTAATTGTGCCTGTGGGCTGACTGGGACTCATGCTGAAAACACAACTTCTGCTCTCACACTAAAAAGTTTCAGAAGTTAAGCTACTCAGCACCACACATCAACCGCACTGATGTCCTTACAGCAAATTATCTTTTGACCCTCACAAATAGGATCTGGTAAAAGTTCTGTGAGGCAATGATATGCTTTTTGGCTCTCTAGTGAAATACTGTTTTGGGTTTTCTTTTGTGGAAAACATTATTTAAAATCCTTCACTGCAGAACTATTTTTCTAACAGCCAGTAGCGACAAGGCATAAAGCCGAACCGTAAGGTCTGGATCTTTGCCGCCCTAAAACAGTTACACAGACCGCAGCATTCAGACACGGGGCTCTTGGCTTGCATCACGACGGAGGCAAGAACTACAGCTTCAAAAGAAAGCATCTTCCTCTGAGCTCCACAGTTCGGTGGCCCGAAAGGAACCTGCGAAGGGATGCAGGCATACGAAGGAGACTCAGTGAGAAGTGGAGGATGCGTGAAGTCAGAGCCAGCGGGGCGAGGAGAAGGGACCCTTGACTGTGAGGAGAGCAGGTGGTGGAGATGGGCGGCAGGCAATGGAGAACCCAGGCAAGTACAATCACGGGGAAAAAAAGGTGAGGTAGTAAGAAGACGTTCTTCCAGCCTGTCTTTTTTATACGTCGAGATCCAGGTTGCTTTCTGCACAGCATATCATAGTGAATCCACCTTATACTTAAAAACTGGACACTCAGTAATAAGGTCTGGCCTAAAGAGCTTTTTTCTGTAACATTTCCAAAAGCCTCTAGGACTGGTGGAGCCATGTCGCTGTTATCAACAGCTTTTTTTATTTTTTTTGAGAAAGAAAGGTTAATGTAGAAAAGCTCTGCCCAGTGCCAAGCTTTTCCTCACAATTTAATGTACTGAAAGTTTGTAATATCAGCAGTTTCTCTTTGCTCTTAATCCAGACCTTGTCGTACAGGATGGGCTAAGATCCATTTGCCAAAAGAGTAAAGGTATGCAGTTAGAAACTGTTAGCAATCCTGACTTGGGCCAAAACTGAAGAACTGCATGTCCGTCTCAATACTCAGGACTTATAAGGGATGCCTTGTAAAAGCAGAAGAGGTGACCGTCAAAGGCAGAAAGCTGTTTGTTCAAAGCAGTGCACAGCTACGCTGTGCGAGAGGAAAGCCCAGCCATCCCCCGTTCGGATGACGTGCCTTTTGCATTAAAGGGCTAGCAGAACTAAGGATCATGTTTTGTCTTTAGCAAAAGGAGGCATTTTCATCTAAAATGTCACAGTCCAATACAGTTAGGGTATTTTCACCACCCTTCACTGAAATATGTACACCCTGAGACTATTTTCACAGCTAGAAAAGCAAGAACGGATTTTCTCTGCATACACCGAGGACTCGGTGCTTCCACTCGGGTATCGCCAAAGAAACTGAACGAGCGCGCTGACCTGCACTAGATTTTAGCTCTTAGAAGTGACCCGCTCAGGGATGCTTTTATCTGTAACAAATGGACCAAACGAACCAAGAAAGAGATTGTGGGAAAATATTTAAAGTAAAAAAGACAAAACAAACAAAGAAAAGGAAAAGAAGTAGTGAAAGAAAGTGGCGAAGTGTTATTTGAAAGCACAGCGCTATGCTGACAATAAACTGAGAATTCTCAAATGGAAAATGAAAAAAACCAAAACAGATTACACAAGTATTTGTATCCATCCTTCCAGGACAGTAGGAGAAAGTATTTGCCTGTGTGGGAAATCCAGTCAACAAGGACAGAAACCAATGAATTAAGTGTTCAGCATTTCATCATTTCAGCTACTAAAAATGACAAGATGTCAGGACGGAGCGTACTCTGCATTGAGCAAAACCAGCGAGACTGGGAGGCAGACACTGAAGAAGCCTCAGCTGACACTATCAAAAGCCGACTTAATTCGGGATACGCCCTCAAAGACAGGGAAACACGGCGCAAGGCACCAGGAGCGCGGCAGGAAGGGAGAGACCAGGCACCTCACTGCCAGTCCTGGGGGAGCACTCGCAGCCGTCGGGGCATCGAGGGGTGCCACGCCTGCCGCGGGGAAGCAGCGCCTGCTCAGCAGCGGCCCATGGCTGCGGGGGTCCCCCGCCCCACCGATCCCCGGGTTCCCGCCGCTGCCAGGGCAGGCGAGGTGCCGCGCAGCGGAGAGCGCGGGGCCTTCGGGGAGCGCTTGCTGCCCACCTGGGCTCCGCGGGCGAAGGCCAGAGCCGACGCCTCTGCCTGCGCGGTCACGCTGCGGAGAGCCCTAAGGCTGCTCAGGAGGTTCCCGCGGGATCAGCGCTGCGCTGAGAGCTTGTGCTGCGGGCAGGCGTCGCTCGCAAACGTGGTCAAGAACACGCAGTTTGGGCTTTCCCTGCTCGGACTGCCCCGAGTCCTCGGTTCCTCCCGAATCGCTCACAACTGGTGACTGCAAAGCTTTGCAGTCAAACCACTTGATAATGAATTGTTATTTGTTCCAAATGTATTAGAGGAGAATTTGAATTGCACCTCAGAGTTTGACTGTCCTAATGCCTCCTACTAATTAATGGAACTGTTTGAATAAGTGATTTTAATGGCCTGTTTCGTTTGGCATGGACTCAGAACATTTTATGGAGCTTAACATCATGGAATAAAAAGTTGGGAAGAGACATGTCTTGTCAACAAAATTTTACTTGGTCATATGAAGATGAAACATTCAATTGTTCATTTTTATTTTTTGAGATTTATTTTAAAAACTCAGAATTTGAATTAGAATTAAAGAATTAAAAAATTAGGAAGAATAGAAAAAATAATTTAAAATGTCAAAATGAAGCATTTCAAAGACTTCTGAAACGTGGGTTCAGGCTTTCTTAGGCTAAAAGAATTTTGATCAGTGACATGGTTTTTGAAAGTATTTAGTCAACCCAAAGGGCATTTACAATACTCCTCAATGGACAAATTTTTTGTAGCTCTGCTACAGTAAAATTGCAGAATATGGCTTATATTAATATACTTCGATTAACCCTCCATATAGTCAATATACATGGATGAATATATCATGTCAGCAATATTCTTCTAAACATCGTACATTTATCATATCCATACAGAAACACCGTATCTGCACATTTAACTAAAGTAATTGGGTATGTAATTGGCAGTGGTTAACAGCAGCCATTTTTATGTGCTTGTAGCAGTTTTAATACGAGCAGATGGATGCACTCATACATTGGAGTAGATGAATAAAGCAAAGGGTGCTAAAATTTGCAGTCAGAGCATAAAGCAGAATTTGTGCCAGTATTGCTAACCTAGGGCACATAAATCCCAGAAGATTGGCTTGAAGCACCATGGTTTGTAAACTGCATTTTTCAGACTAAAATAAAGAAACGTGCAGTTTCTTTTGCATTAGTGATCTGATTTTCTTCTTCAGTCTGCAAGGATATTTTTTCTTTCATAACCACAAATAGAGTTATTCTTTCATTTAAAAAATGACTTCAAGAGCAGGTACTCATTTTTGAAAGTACCCTTTTGAACCCAAAGTTCTTGGGCACCGAGAGAGAATTCAAGACGTTATCATTATATACATGCCCGGCTCTCAAATTTGTCGCTATGGGCCACTGCCAGAGGCAGGACCCTGAGCTCGGTGGGCTTCAGCTTGCAGCTCTGTGACTGGTCTTATCTATACACACATTGTGTCCTTGTTATGCTTCAAATCCCAAGAAACCTCCCGTTTATAAAGGACAAATACTACAGTTGAAGTCCCTCCCTTCACAGGTGCCCTTTGTAGACCTGTCAGCGTAGGTACACTTGGAGCAAGAAAACGGAACTTTTCGTGTGTGCAAGCCATGCTGTTCTCTTGGAGATGCCAGCAACAATGTCCAGAAAACTGCTGCTGCCTCATATTTTTTCAGAATTTCATACCAGAATCCTGAACTGTCCATAGCCTCACAATCAGTTTACTTCTTTGCCTAGCAAAGGGAAAACCCAGCTCCTTTTTCCAAAAGAATGTGTGTCTTTCACAAGGAATCTTTCACTGCAGCTATCAGTGTCACTAGGAAATGAAAACTTACAGCAAGATGCAGGAAAATGTTATTTATTATATCACCTGAACTCTATAGGCCCAGTCACTTGAGATACAAACAAAATGAACATTTCTGTCACTTTTTTAAAAACAAGTAGTTAAGCAAGTGGAAAATGAAGAGGTATATGTCTGACACTGAGGAAAACCCATTTTGTAACCCACTTTGTCCTACCTTTTAAGAATTCTTTCTGTAGCAGCTTTCTTGTCACAGTGCTCGTACATATGAAGGAGCTGTTACCAAGTGAACTACTGCAGCTAAAAAGTGCAACAGCTATTCAGCACTAACTTTCTTCAGCTGGTTGCTCTTCTTTAAATACACCTACAGGTGGTTTTGGTTAGTGCCCTTCCAAAGCAGAAGTTAGTGCAGAATGGCTAGTCTGAGTGACTGCTGGTGTAGACATGACACAAAAAGTTCCGCTCAGTAGAGAAGATGTTTCCTGCTTCTAACAAAGATGGAACGTTGGTGGGCCAGATGCAAGAAACTACTGGTTTTTAGCAGTTGCATCCTTTAATGACAATTACAGTTCAGCAAATGTGACTCCTAGCAGTTTGTATAAAAGCTGAGTTTTTTCTACCCAGTTTCATTTCTAGAAGGAAATCTGGATAACCGCCTCGTGTCCACTCTCTCCTGCTTCTTTGCCAGTGGCACCGTCAGCTGACACCTGGGCTGGGATTTGCCTACCACACCTCTACGAGTGTCAGCATTAGGCACTTAGTCTAAACTCCATGGCTGCTCCCCTCCCTGTAACAAGCACAGGCTCATCCAAGGTTCCTCCCTTTTTGAGACAGGCACCTAAAACAAACAGGAGGGATTGCCTTCTGGAAGTCCTTTCGCGTTTCTGCATTGACCTTAGGGGTCTAGTGACTAGTTTAAATTAGGCACTTAATCCTTAGAGGGGTAAAAGTAGGTGAAATGAATTAATTAATGTTTTGGATTAAAAAAATTATAATGGGGAAATATACTACATCGCGTAAATTGGAAAAAGGCTATCCCACGGGACTAATGTATGCAAATAGGGTATAAATATGTTGTAAACTTCAGATATCTGTCAGTGAAATTATTATAAGCATGAAGCTGACTACCATCTGTCAAGTCATTCAACTAAAATGTAATAAAGCCTCAGTGAAAGTGAAAGCATCATGCCCCAATTCCCCAGTCCAACTGGTGCAAGCAGACCTTCCTCCAAGCTCCATCAGTGCTAACGAGATCCTGCACAGTTACAAGGGTCTGCAAATACAGATGAGACTGCAGACCATCGCTGGTGCTTTGAGGCTTCAGATTCCCCGAATTTTTAGGATAAAGAAGGAGACTTACCTGTTCAAATCACGATGTATGATCGGTTGTGTGAGGTTGTGGAGGTACTCCATGCCTTTGGCAACATCTACAGCAATGATTAATTTAGACTGCATATCAAGAGTTCTATATTTTGAAAAAAAAAAAAAAATTACTCAGAGTTAATAAACAGACAAGAATTACCTGTAAATTATTTTTATCTGTAAATCATGGAACCTTTAAAATTGTTTTAAATACAAAGTAATGTCATGTAATCTATGTAATATAAATGTATATAATGCAAGATAATGACTAAATAACCATTTTGTGATTACTTATTAATTTCCTTTGTACACCCAATAATCTGAATCAAAGCTAAAATTTTTCTAGTGTGTTCCTTTCTCTATTTTATACTGAAATGAATAACATTTACATCAGCATGGGTTTACTAGTCATCCGAATTCTGTACCAGAAGCCCAAGCAGAGAACGAGTGGAATACCTCTTCTGTTCATGAAGCAGGGAGAAGAGCGATCCTCCAGAAATATACTGAGTGACTATAGCAAACTGACTTGGGTCATCTAAGCAAGCTCCCACAAACTGGATGACACAGGGATGATTCAGTCGGCAGAGAATGGAAACTTCACGGCAGAACATGTCCACATCAGATTTGGAGCAGTAGGTATTGGCTCGATAGCTTAGAATTTACACGAGAGAAAACAGTAAGGCAAAAATATAATAAAATATGGGGTTTTTAATGCTTCAAACTCGGTCATTAACCAAACAAGATGGAAAAGTCTGATAAACTTACCGTTTGATTGCGACAATTTTATTTCTGCATCGTCCCTTATATACTTTTCCGAAAGACCCTGAAATGGTTTAAAATAAATAAGCACAAAGATATTTATTATGAACATCAGACATTTAAAACTGATGCATTCTTATTTCCGGTACCTGAGCCGATAATCTCATGGAACTCTATTTCAGAGAGCTGAAGATGGAAATGTGATGGTAAACCAGCACGGAGGAGGAGAACATCTGCCTTTTCTGCAAAAGAAAACACTTATCCTATTTGTAAAATGCGGGGTCATGGGAAGGACAGAATACAAGTATTTAACTTCACAAAATCATTGCACAGTACAAGCTAATTTTCCTCCTGTAAATTGGTTGAGTGGTGATCCTATTCCCTTTTCTTTCAGTAACCACAGTAAACCCCAGTAACAGACAACTACTTAAAATGCTACAGTTGCCTTGGGCTTTCTTGGCTTTAAAATCTTACCGGTGATGAACACTGTCCCATAAGCATATTCTGCCTCTATTATGTCATGATTGTGTAAAATTCTTTATACTGAGAATTAGTTCCTTTTTTTCTGTATAGCTAGTGCTCAATACTGATGCAGGGGATGTTGTTCCAGATCTGACTGATTCTTTAGTGACATATGGAATCTAAATTTTGCAACTTAATTTAGTTAGCGAACTTCTCTACCTTGTTGATCTTTTTGTTTTATTACTATAAAGTTTATCAGAATATTTCTGAACGGAACATTTCAATGCTGCTGTGTAAAGGATGTAAGGATTGCATTATATCCAGAGGGAATATTTGAAGTAGAAAATTAAAAGCACTATGAAAAATGAAATACTTTAAAGTACAAATATTCGTCTGAATGTTTTATCTATATGTGTTTCAGATTAACACCGATTATATTTGGACAGATTTTTTCTTGTAAAGATAACCCAGGCATTTTACAGTGGAATTCAAGATGATAGTTTTTTGCATTCATGGATATGTGTATATTTCATTAGTACTAATTCACAATCACATCCTTTTCTCCAAAGAAATAAAAATAAGTATATTTTTTAAAGTAAATGAAAATAAGATAAATACATGAATTATCATGATGCTGAGCAACAAAGCTAAGTATATTGTTTCCTAGAATTATCCTAGGGAATATAGCTGCTGCTTATGCACATCATTAAGTCTCTGAACAATGACAATTCCAGGAATAATGAATCTCGCGTAGTATGTTTAGGCTGACAAACACCTTGGGTAAAAAGACCATAAAAGTTCGAGTTTTCCCCTGCCATTGAGAATACCTTTAGTCATGCTTTTAATCTTTCCTAGAGGGGATGGAACTGACACATAGGAACCATCTGAAAGAAAAGAACAGAATGAATTTTATAGAATTCAAAGACAGCATAAGCATCTGTACTGATAAATTAATGAGGCAATGTTTGCTGAAAGAATGAAAAATAAAGGGGTGAAAATACACATCAGCACACAAACACATATGATTGTGATGTTATATTGCTGCGTTCTTGAAAGTAATTTGTACATAGCTTCACTAAACGATGTAGAACGATACTGACTTTCACTGGTGGTAAAGAAGGCCAACGTAGCCTTGTGCGTCGGCTAGATTCTGTAAAGGAACTCGGATCAGATTGACAGATTCTGACAATTGGGCTGCAAGTGTATTACACTAAAAGACCTCAGCTTTCTCCCTGTACCAAAAATGTCATCTCTTGATTTTCTGCTTAAGTGGGAACTGAGTTCTTTTAACAGTCAGGATTAAAAAATCTGTCTGGGTGTGTTAATTGCTTGCCAAAGTAATTTTCCAATACATGCATAAACTTAGTCCCCTAAGGATTTACATACACTTGGGGTATACTAAACCTAAACCTGGAACAGGTCAAACTGCTCTGCAGAGCTGGAAGCGTAGGAAGCGGATCGATCCTGCTGCTGGCGGCAGGGCTCCTCCTGTTTCCACGGCAGGAGGAGTCAATGACCTGGACAAGCCGCAACACACGCTCACCCTCTCTGTAGACAGCGTTCTCAACGCACTGCAAAGTGTTCTGTTTATCAACTGCTTGTGTTAACATTCTTCTTGCCATTTGTCATTTAGTTGCCAATACAAATGAGTATTTTTGTAGCAAAAAGGGTAATTAACTTTTCCCAAGGCGGAATTAGATATCCAAAGATGTTAAAAAATATGAAGGGGACTGAGTGTAGAAATATACCGAATGTCAGTAATCAAAGAAACGTCAGAGCTAAACGACACAAAGAGAATGGCTAAACAAGGTATTAAGGAT
Organism: Mycteria americana; assembly: GCF_035582795.1. Lineage (NCBI taxonomy): Eukaryota > Metazoa > Chordata > Aves > Ciconiiformes > Ciconiidae > Mycteria > Mycteria americana. Next base: position 70,261,755 of record NC_134371.1, on the reverse strand, counting down.
GTAAAAAGGTATGAGTAATGATTACCAGGGATTGATCTTCATCTCACAGCTTTTAGCTTTTCTCTAGTGAGTAATACAAAGTGACAACTCTATTTTAAGATAAAGGAAGAATTTGGACATAAACGGAGAGTACCTGGAAAATGGGGATTCTCATGGCACTAATTTTCTTTGTGCCAGACAGAACTGATCCAAAGCTCCCTGACATCCGTGGAACATTCCCAGAGACTTCAGGAGTCTTTGGATCAGACCCTTCAGTTAGAGACTAAAGTGATTTCTCAGACCATACCTCCTCCAGGTTGTGAGTATTCATTACAGGGTGATTCATCTTGAGGTCTCTTATAATGCTTCAGAAGGGTCACAATGGCATCATGACCTAAGAAAGAGGAAATATAAGGATTTGCAGGTAAACACAATAGTCTTTTTTTTTTTAATTGATTTATATAAAATCAGGGGATTTAAAAAAAATGTACAATGTGCCTATAAAACATGTAAACGATGATACAGCGGTGCTAATCTGAAACATACTATGATTCTTAACTGCAGAAATATAGGGAAATACCTGCCAATAAAAACAAGCATGTTATTTTCATGAGTCCACCTAACCCTAAGATGCAGTATATGGCAATAGAAAAAACCCTGCTACAGAAATCCCAGCTGACAGTAGTCTTCAGTAGGCCTTACAAGGACAACCAGTGCCTGAAAATATTTCAGCTCTGGTGTCCTAAACTGGACAAAATTTGTACACTATATTGCTGTAGACAGTTGCTATACTCATTATTCTCCTCTGCAAGGAACCAGAAGAATGCAGTGTATGCACAGCATGCTCACGCTCTCGGATGTTTGATGCACAAAGTTCTGCTTGGCAACGTTCAAAATTATTTTCTAAACCTTTCAAAGATGAGTTTTCCCTCAGTGATTTCATACAGAGTATTTTGGCAATATCAGGTTTTTGAAAGACCTTTGAAATCCGTAGGTTTACTATGTTAAGTCATTCTCGTAATAAATGGTACTGCAATGCTTTTGGAGGAGGGGGAATTCCCAGAATCCTCCAACTTTAACTGATGTTTTCCCCCATCCCCTAGAAAACATATGGGAAAGAAGAGCATTTTCGAGTTCTTGCTTTGTGCTCACTGTAACTGGCTGGGCTCAGCACTGCTTGTGCGCACAGCCAGGGCGATAGGCAATGTTCCTGTTTGCTGCTTACAAAGATGAGAGCAGACAAGAGGAGGAGGAAAAGATACGCATTTGTGCTGAGGTCATGATGCTTGGATCATCTGCCAAATGCTACCTATCATTTCCTGCTTCTTCAGTTGCAAAGTTTGTTGGCATTTCTTTAAGGACATTTTTCACTAATAACCGAATGAGTACAAACTTTTTGGCTTACAATAAGTCAGGGAAAGACCTGCAAGCCCACGAGTTATGGAAAGGTTGTTTGCTAGATCTTCTAGGGTCCTGCAAAAAACTTACAACTCCAGCTCTTAAGGGTGCTAGAGGAAACAGATGAGGCAGAGGCTTTTTTTGCTGACTCTCATCTTGTTATCAGAAGCTACCTTCTACAGGAAAGAAGTCCTGCTGAGTCACTAGGCTGCCAGGGACATGAGCTCACACCAGAGTGTCAGCATAACGGAACAATTCTCTAAACCACAGGAATTTAAATCAAGGACAGATTTTTACAGATAGCAGCTTTCTGGACATCCAACCTCAGAGGATGCTTGAACTAAACGTTTGAAGTGTTATCACTTAAATTAACATAAGTGTTAACCCAAAGAAGATGGTCACTTCTTTACCAAAGCAATGAAGAGACTACTTAAATAGCCTTCCACAGTCCATAGGGGTGGAATGGCCATGCCAGGAAGAATAAACTGAAGGGTATCCTACATAAATACATGGCTCTCAAACACCGATGAAATCCATAAATGCACGTGAACATCAAAAACATTTTCAGGAAGAAATAAATCTTTTTATTTGCATGGATTCAAAAACAGGACAGAAAACTGACACATTGCTGTACATATAGGACAGTATAACAGGAACCATGGAAAATGCCTTGCTTTGGTCTGTATTTGCAAGAATTTAAGATTACTGACTCTGATTCATCGCTCATTGTAATGCCTCCTTCAATAATAAAATTAAAACTCGTCATGCACATACCAGAGGGAGAAACAGCCTTTTCTGAACAGGCTGTATGTTTTCTATTTTAGCAGCACGTAAATACTCCTGTTCTTGAGTTTCTGTTGAATTAAACGGATGTTTAACAGAGAATCTGAGAAGATAAAGAAAAGGGCTGTTTTTTATACCCCTTCGTGCCAGGAACTGGAAAGCAGATGGCGAGAGCTCTTGGTCTACAGGGACTGAGGGGTTATTTGTACTGTTCTCTCCTTCCTGTACTGTTCTTATGGATTTTGTAGCAGAAACTAGGAAATTGAATTACCTTTCTCATAAGCCCACATCAAACAGGTCTGCTCATCCTTTTCTCCACTGGACCTGCTGGGATCACAAGCTACCAGGTTCATATCAGCTCCATTATCCAGCAGAAACTGTACAAGTCGAATATGACCATGGTAGCAAGCACAGTGTAATCCTAGAACGTCAGAGAAGCATGGTAAACACAACTGCCAGAACATCATGATAGGACTTGCAGCAACAACTATAAAGCACAAATTGATTTCCTCAATAAAGGAATATATTATCAAAAAAATACCTGAGGCAACAGGTGAAGATAAAATATTAACCCTGCAAGAAGCAATCTATTGCCTGCTACACAACATGTCAGCATTTACTCTACCACCTGCAAATCACATTTAACAACTTTGTACGTGAGGAAAAGCAAGTAGAAACAAAGAAGGCTCTTTTCTTCATTGCCTGGAGTAGGGACATGGAGGCGTGCAGCCCTTCAGACACTATATCCTATAAGCCCAGACCCTAGCAGAATAATACTTGGGCCCAACTCTTAAAACTGCTTAGAAGCCTAACTATAGGAGAATCAGTTTACATCAGGTTTTGTTACTCATATACAAGCTAACGAGCCTGACACATCCTCCCTGAACTCTTACCACTTCTATGCCTGCCTGCAAACATATATCAGAAAAGTTGAGATCTGTCTGAAAGGTAATTGGATGCTGATCATCGAATTATGGGAATTACCCTGGAAATCCTGACTGCATATATGGCTTCCAAATTTTTTGGTGCTGGTATATGCATTCATACACAATAAGGATGATGGTGTTACCTGTATGTCCATCTCTTCCCTGGTGATTGATGCTTACTACGTTCTGGTCAAGAAGAAATTTTACAAGTTCTATGTTCTTTCCATAGGTGCACGCACTGCAAAAATAAAGGGAAAAGTGAATGCTATAGTCCATAAAAGGACAAATACTTTGGGTAGCCAAAAATTTAAAAAGAACTACACAGAGATAAAAATGTACTAATATAAAGGATCATTAGAAATGTGCAAATGCATGATTAATCCACCAAAGCATGTTCATTTCTGTCATTTCAGAAACATTCTAATTATTCTTGTATAAATTAATTTTGCACCGCTATGCAAAATGAATACAGTCTGTTTTGCAAAGTGCCTCTTAAATAACACTTTACAAACTTACAGCATCATGACCAAACTGTGTTCTGCCACCTCATTTCTAATTTAGAATATCTAGGCTCCAGCAGGTTTCTAGGCAGAACAGGCTCTAAACTCAGCTTCCAAACTGGACAGAAAGAGAAACTGTTGTTCAAAGAGACGTTGATGGACCTGATGCCTTTCCTACCTTTCTCTCTCTTGCTTGCTCTCTCTCTCCCCACTCCCTCTGGTTCTACCTCTTACTTCATGTCCTGTCCTGTATCTCAAGATAGAAACTTAACATCCGCGTTGAGCTCACTGCTTTGTTCCTCATCTGGCTGTTGGCGAGACATTTGTTATTTCGGGTATTGTACGGCATGCATGTGTAAGTGGAATTCTATTGATAATGGCGTTTTAAACATCTCACCTGTGGAAAGCTGTTTCACTGAATATATTTTCTTTAGTGAGACTTTCTGTTCCCGAGAGCTGAATTATTTCCTTGACAACTTCAAACTTTCCATTGTAACACGCACTGAAGACGAAGTCAGTGAAGAGTTGTTAACAACACCAGCTTTCTAATTAGGCCCAAACCATGTAAAACAGAGCTTCTCCACGTGACTCACAGATGTAAAGGTGTGTCTCCATAGATATTCACCACATGGGGTTGAACTTCGAAGCTGCTCTGGAGTAAGAACTTTACAATTTCATGGTGTCCAAATCGACAGCAGAAGTGCAGAGGAACGTGATCTTCATTGTCCTGAGCATTCACTGCCATTTGACCCAGAAAGACATCAAAGAAAGTATTTTATACTTAGGTGCTTTGGATATTTAGTAATGCTTTATGTATTGTGCATATACGCTACGAAACCCCCTGCTAAAATGTTTATGGTCCTATTTTTTTAAATTGAAATTTCTGTGAGCTTTCATATATCAAAACTACGTTACTCAGTGTCACCTGTAGTACACCATCAAGACGATTTTTGGACTTGGGGTATAACTGCTTTCTTCCAGTAGCAGATGTATCGAATGTTTTGATGTAGCTTTCCATGAATGAATCACAAGCTATAAATGACCCTTAGAAAGAGCAATTGCTGTCAGGATATTACAATGTGAAGCAAAAGTAAGATACATGGTTACTATATGTAAGAAAGCAATCCACTGAGTTATTCCAAATGCATGGAACAATAGTTATATTGTATAATGTATATCATGTAATTAATATACCATATTAATTACAAATACTAGGAAGAAACATACTTGATTGTTGCTCTTAGGAAAGGAAAAGCCAGTTGGTTTTAAGGTTTATGTTAGCTTCCTTGAGTAGCAGGATCAAGGATTCTTGATATAGTTATACAGTGACAAAAAAGAAATTTAAAAAAAATAAAGGAGACACAATAAGGATATATATTTCATAGCCACTATTAAAATATAAATACATAAAAGGCAAGAAAGGAAGAGGAGAATTCATTCAAACGTCTGGATTACCAATGTTTTCATTTTGCTCGATGTCTCTTTTCACCTGCAAGGAGGATTATGTATGCGCTTCACATATTTAAAAGGACGGGAGTATCCTTTGACAGAACATGAAACTATAGAAAAGAATGGGCAGAATTGGAGACATAGTATATTACTGTTGGGTGGGAATGGTATTTATCTCTGTTGGTTCAATATAATTTCACATGGAAAACAAACAATGTACGATACAAAGGTCTTCTTCTGTTTAAGAGATTTGCCCTTCCAGTGCTTTATGTCACAAAATCATGCATTGTGTATGTTGCACACAACTTATAAAAATATATCCAATAAAAGTACTTTTTCTAAATTTCTGAAGACCGATTCTTGTATCCTTCTACCTGCAAAACCAGTTGCTTTAATCAACACACAACAGTATAAGATTAAAAGCAAAAGAAAACTGAAACTAATTTATTCTAAATACCTCTCAAATAAGCATATTTGCACAAAGGATTTGAATTTGATATGATTTCTTAAACTCCTGGCTGGCTCATATTCTCAGACATTTTGGGTGAAATAGTAGGGTTGCTGTAGGATAGACAATATTAGCAAGCAATGAGGGAATTTTAAAAAAATTCATTGATTCAACTGTCTTTCAGTAAGACCAAGATTCTTTCTTGAAGATTTGGGTCCCAGTTCAGCAAAGCACTTGGAAACCTATCAGTAACTGGTCCGTTAGATCAAAATGTTGTTTCAGTTAGCATGCAGAAGCAGATTCACATTTCTGAAACCATCTAATTTTGACTGCTGTTGTTTTAGTACAGCAAATATTAATATTACACACTTTTTATCATGAACTTCTATTTAAAAATGATTCTGTAATGGAACAACATAAACCCAACAATTCTTGAGAACAGCTATTAGCAAGTGAACAGTGTGAGACTACGGCTGCATGTGTACTACCAACACAAATATGACTGGGAACACCCCTGGCCCTGAGGCCAAGATCACAGAACTGCTGGTGCCTACCAAGAGCCTCAACTGTGTCAAGGTCAGTTGCACGCAGCCTGTCTGCTGGGGAGCCGTCCCTGGAAGATCCGTGACCCACAGTGGGAATTGTTTGAGACTGCCAGTTATCCTGGAGCACATCCATGCCAGGGAGCCTTCTCTCTGCTTACAGGATAGGCAGCTGCATTCCAGCACCTGCAAGCCTTCTTAGGCATGCCCAAAACGGGGATGGATACACCTTATACGTCTCTTTCTTTATCTATCTGGTAGGATGCAAGGAAGAAAGTGGACGAGGCTCTAGGCAGAATTCTCCATTGGTGCAGAGACATACAAATGCTGTTTTCACTATCCAGAGAAGATCTTTATTCCATTTTAAAAGAGAGCATGCATTTCTTTCTACGGTTAAAGATAGAACAACCATAACTGGTTGATACCGTAGCTGACAGAATTGACAAATCCAGCCTACTTTGTACAACATTTAGGTCTTGATTCAGTCTAGCACCAGATCTTTGAGACAGTTTACAAGACATTAATAGACTACTAAGGAATAACCTGTCCATTACAGGTGTCCAGACTTGTACTGTGCAGGCTTTTAAGCACAACATTGACAAACGTCTCTCAGGAACAATTCTTTCCTATAGCTGAGCCTCCTTGGGACAAAGGGTAAACCACACACATTCTCAGGTTCTGTTTTCTTCTGATTTTCTGTGGGTATAAGGAACAATGAAAACTAAAATAAATCCCTGTTTAAAAACCTTTCTGAAGTAATGCTGAATGCCCACAGAAATGGACAGTCCTTTAAAATGAGCTGAGCTTACAACTTCACTGATGTCTAGTGACAGATAGTTCCAAAGATGAATTACGTTTCAGGCCAAAAAAGAGAAAAAAAAGGAATTCCTGTAACTTATATTAAGCTTGTGGCCCACAAATTTCATTAACTGCCCCCACTAACCTTCCTAGCAGTCTTATATTAAAAGCAGTAAAGAAAAGTAAACTGTTTTATTTCTCTATTCTAAAATAATTCTTCACTTTATAGATTCATGTGACATGTTAGCCTTTATTTTTTATTATGATGTGGTACCAGACACAGATTCATTCTGAAGTGCAATAAATAAGAGGGGAATAAATGTCAAAGTTTTACAATAATAAATGTCAGCATTTTAGAATATGTACCCACGGAACGGCCTGAATGGACATCAGGGGTCTCAGGGCCAAGAGCTTCTACAACACAAGGTGTAAGATGGAGAAAGGAAGGAAACGTGTATCTTCTCCTTTGTTTATGCAGTTGGAAATGATGTCAAATACTTGCAAGCCATTTCCTTTGCCTCCGGAAGGATATATAACTACAACATGGGATGATGGGTTTTGTTTTAATCGATAGCTTTTTGATTTCTAAATGAAACGTGGCAGGTAAACTGGAATTAAAAAGAAGGAGAATTTCAGAGTCAAAACAAAACAAAATCAGTCAAAACCACTTTAGAGTTATGGCAGAAAAGTACATCATATTGATTCAGGAAATACTAAAGAAGAGTATAGGAGAGTTCTTCAAATTGAGATTTTCAAGTATTTTTATATGAAATTGCGGATAGATAGTACAACTGTCATGGCAGTCAGAGAGTGAAAATTCAGGTTGCCTTACAAGTAAACAGTAAAAATGAGGAAACGCTAACTTCTTGTCTGGAACAAAATGGAGTACTGTAGAAATTATTCTTAGGACTGAGACATTATGTAGGTAGAAAGTAACAGGTGAAACCATTTCAGTAAGTAAAAGGATAAAAAAGACAATGCAAGTCTGTTTTAAAAAAACAAGGGAAATTTCCCAAGTCCCAGTGAATGATATCTGTTTAATATGCAGAGAAGCATGACTGAACGTGTCTGGATGTTTAATATCAAACTCTGTTTTTAAATTTAAATTTATTGTATTTGTCAGAGGTGACAATGGTTTTCAAAGATACTTGAAAAAAGAGGAGCTGCAACTCTAGGCAGCTCAGTAGTCCTGCAAGCAGACAAGTTTTATTAAAAGACCATAGCAGTTATAAAGACAAAGAATATATTTTATATCACGTGGTCCCTGAAAGAAAGCTCCAGGACCAGCAGTTTGAAGAATAATAAAAATTAGCATTTAGCTTATGTGAAGCAAAGGAAATGCTTGTTTCCTGACCGCCAACTAGTCCTCTAAGTTTGTAGATATTCTGTTTCTTAGCTACCCCATCAGGCCATAAAACAGTTTTTAAAATATGAATTTTTTCTTTCATTTTGAAAGGAACAGTTTTTGAAGTCATACAAAATCTACATTAGAAGTCCTACTTCTGCATTCAAGCATTTGAGAAGCAATTATTTCCAGGCCTTCCCTGATTTCAAAGAAATGGAACATAAGAAAGAGTGGAACATACTGATAATTCTAAATTACCATTAATTTTTTTAAAAAATCCAACCCTTCATTTGCCCATTCCTTTTTCTCCTGGGGTGTTGGGACACCAGCAGAAGCGTGGCCATACAATCAGGCCAGCTGATAACACAACAACAGGCAAAACCCACAGCTCTTTATTTTCAATAATCAAGTTTATCTTCCTTCATCTAAGTGGCCGATGAGACTGAGAAACAACAAATAATTAGACGACTTGGGCTTTGGTTCAGAAGTCAGCCCTCCTGAGACCCACACATGAACCCTTCTGATTACATAAAGCGCTCAGCAGCTCGACAAGACACCTCTCAAGGTCGAGGCCATACCCAGCTCGCTGCTAAAACCAGCGAGTCATCTGGGTCTAACGTGTTGCTGAATACGCATTCTTAGAAACTATATAGAGAAAAGTGGGGTGTGGACGTGAGTATAGCGAAGCTACAAGAAAAGCAAAAAGGGGACAAAATTTCAGTCTGAAGAAATGAGGAAAGAGAATGGCTGTTTAGGAATACTGATGGGTTCTCATTGTAATGAACTTCCTTTTCTACTTTACTTTAAGAAAAGACTCCTTCTCTGTGTTTTGTTTATTACAATTATCCTAGGAAAAAATCTACCAGATTACAAGAATGAATCAAACATTATGACGTGCTACTTTGTACCCCAATTATTGCTACATTCTAGCATTTGATTCTAAAATATAAAACTGAATTTCCTGACAGAGTAAATAATGCAAGTTGGTAGCAATCATATTGACTCAGTAGTGCAAAAAAATCTCTAGGAGTTTGGAAGGCATGAAAAAAGAAAGAAGGAAATAGAAGCTGCTAAAAATAAAAACAGAATGAGAAATTCCATACTAAATAAGTTTGAAAAATTCTCAAGATGGTTAAGGCACTTCAAGTGATAGCAGCTTGTAATGGCGTGCTGGTCTTTGAGATATACTAATGATCTCAAAATGAATTTGGAGCTTAAAGGAATCAGATCAATACCTCAAGAAATGTGCTTGAAAGACCTTATGTGATTTCTGAAAATACACATAAATACTTAGTCCTTCCCTACAGTGTTTATGTTAAAACAAATTATGAGATTAGCATCTGGAGAACCGACTGTACTTGTAACATATTGGCTTTATGTACATGCATATGTAAAATATGAACATTTGTGATGATCTATACATGGGTAGTACATTTACATGTTTTTCCTATATGTTGTGGTTGGGTTGAAGAAGTACTTTGGCTATCGTTAGACTGCAAATGTTGCTATACTTCAGCAGTATTCTGACCTTTTCAGTCTGATTCAGTGGTCACTGTTTTTCTTCAGTTGCCATGGCCCCAGAGCTGATCAACGAGTCAGTCAGGTTATGTTAAAAGAAATAGTTCAAGTTTATGACACCAATTACTGGTCTGCACAGAATACTGCCAAAATTTCTTCAAGTTATTTCACCAATTACTTTCATTCCTAGGCATTTAAGAGTTGTTCCTCTGCTGCTATATTCATACCAAGTTTCTAAGTGTGCTACTTTGTGAGTAAAAGACTTCCCACTTGCAGTCTCCTTTTGCTTTTTCCATTGCTGAAGATACTGATTTTAAAGAAAAGAATCTGAAACGGTGTCCCAGATTATTTTCCTTTTGGAATAAACTATCTAACTGATAGTGAACCTCCCACTGCCTTGTTATGGTGAGTGAACATCTCTTCTTTTCCCCCTCTTTATTACAATTATATCAGTTCAGTACACACACGTCGAGACTGAAACATCAAGAGCTCACTATTGAAGAAGGTACGTACAAATCTGAGTCATGCTGTTTCCCTCCACGCTTTTTTTACTCCTCGAGTAGGATGTGTGTACTGTAGGCAAGACTCACAGAGAATATGGTAAATCTGTGTTTCAAATCTAGCAAAGAAGAGGAAATGGGGGAGAAACACAGTCTTCATGCCGCTGGCAGAGTAGGAACAGGGCTACGTGAATGCTGCTGCTTTGGCCCTACTGGGCATAACGAGCGAGGAAGAAGCATGATGGGCTCCTGTCCCTGCTTTAACAATTGTTGAGGAATGACAGTGCTTTACAGAGTCAGCACTGAAGACTGTAGGCTTGAGAACACAGAACTTGTGCAAAATGACCACTCGACTGCCCTCTCCTCAAGTCAACTAACAGGTGTCAGTGCGGTATGGGAGCAGGTGAGATTAGGAAAGAACTGAGCCTGGCAATTTAACAAGCTTTTCAAATGTGGCTATACAAGATCCCTTTTTAGCCTTCCCCTGTTACGCTCTATTGTTTTTAATTCATGAATAGCTGTGTGCAGAGACTGGAACCAGGCATCAGATAGCATGCTAGATCGAGAAGCAACAACTGAAGAATTTTGGTAACGTCTTGTTCTGTCTATAACATGCAGGATACCTGCAGCAAATGCTTTGTTTGTTTGTTGGTTTGTTTCTTGTTTTTCCAGTTCTGCTTTTCCAAGATCAAACTGTAATATCCCTAGGCAAAATCCTAGCCCCATTGAAATTAATGGAAGTTTTGCCATAGACTTGGAGGACACCAAGATTTTACCTTGTATATTGTGGATATAAGTTAACAAGAGTAATGATGGAGTCCAAAGATGTATTAAAGAGCAGTACTTTTACTGTAATGTACTGTTCCTTTTCAAAAAACTTTTCTTTCTCTTATTCTGAGGATAAGAAATTAATTTCCAAATAACTTTAATGTTGTTTAGTAAGTAAGAACCTCTGCATTAATATTCATAATATGCATAAAATTTGACCTCTAAGTTTTAACATTTATAAGACTTTGTAGGATGTGGCCACAAGTGTGTATGCACACGCCTATGATGCAAATGTCACAGCGATTGAAAAGTAAGGCTGGAGAGCGGTATGTGTTGTGCCTTCTACATTGCTGAAAAAGCATAAGGAGAAGGAACAAAAGAGCAAGCATAAGAATTCAGCAGTACTGCTAGTTGCATGCTAATGCTAATTACAATGGAAAATATTTTAAGTTGCAGCACATGCAAAATACACAGCACTGAACTGTAATGTTATAGTCTTACTGGCGTCAGTGTGAGATTACCTGTAAAAAGAATGCACAATTGCTAACCTTCACAGAATACGAAAAGCATGCTAATATACTTTTGTATCTGTCCAACCCATTACATCTCTCTCACACACACTTTCTCTTATAGAAAACGTCCCGCAATGAAGCATATGAAGCTTGTGTAGCATAATACAGCATGTGCTAAAAAGATTCAATTTTCTGTGGAATTGTTTGTGAACCATTTGCAATTTCTCATCTGAATTATTTTAAATTACTTGCTGTACAATTTTGACTTAAAATCCTTCATCTGTATCTCATTCAGTAGGAGTGCACTTTGCATTGAAGTCATTTTGATTGGAGATACATACCACACGGCCGCGTGGTCTCTGATTGCATGAGTGTCTCAATAGTAAGCTACCTCTGTATATTAATCTTAATTTTGTTTTCTGCTGCTGTTTGTCACCTCTAACTTATTAGCGGAAACAGAATGCACATGAGATGACAAACCAAGCATACTTAAGAAGCGAAGAAAACTCGCCAACTGCTATTTTTTTATTTCAGTTGCCCCAAAATGATACACAAACACACGCAGACCACATGTTAGGAAGCTAAATTCAAGATTAAAGGCCGGACTCTGTCTATAAAATACAACGTTAAAGTTGATTTTTTAAAATATCTTTTCTTACCATCAGCTTTGCTTCCCTCTTCCATCAAGAGCTTTGTAATATTGAGAAAGCCTTTGGCAGAAGCCAAATGGAGAGGCCTGTCTCCAACTTCACCACTTGCATTCACATCAGCTCCGAACTTTAGTAAGAGGTGGGTTACCTAAATATTTCATCAAGGCTAATTAAAATATCACATGAAAATAAATCTTTTGAAAAAAACAGGTAGAATATTGCATTGGGTATTACTAAGTGGGCTTCTCTTTAAAGTTAAAACGGGGAGAGGAGATTCACTAGAAAACTCATTTTTAAGTTACATATCTATAAAAATATTAAAATTCTCAAAAGCAAGTGCTCATTCATTCTCTGAAATGTTATGTATGGTAAAGGGCTAGACACAAGGCACATGTATTTGTTTAACTGACCAGTCAGCATAATAAAGGAAATGCCCTCAAAGTCCCCACATGTCAGAGCCTTAGCTTCCTTTCTGATCCGTGTCTCTTATCACAAGAGCGCCATACAAGCTTTTAGCATAATTCCACAAGACTGTGACTATTTATTCAGGAGTGGCTTATGGCTAATAAGCAAACTAATCTCTCAGCCCAACATGCAAGGAGTTTCTTAATGTCACTGGATGATGAGGCGCATATATATGAAAAGAAGGATCTCAGGAACACATCCATGGTTCACACCCTTGCTGTCACTCAGCCACAGAAGCAGAGCATTTTCAATCATCTGTGCACCTTTCTGTTCTTTCAAAAGCTTTTCCTACAACAACTCCTCAATGCACTCCAAGTAACATGTCACTGAAATGAAAAATGCACTCTACCTAGAGGTCATCCTTTGAAACTTGAAAATATCCCAGAATACATGCTTTTAGCCAAAGAAAGGTATAGGGAATGACTTGCATAAGCCAAAATAGACCCATTATTACATTTCACACAAAAGGGCTATTCACGGCAAATGACTGGACTACTAGATTAACCGTACGTCAATTGTACTTTAGTAAAAGAAAGAGAATTGGGATGTTCAATGCCAGCTTTGGTCAGAACTTCAGATTATGTTTCAATAAGTCTGTGATCTGTGTGAATGATGCAAGCACAGCTGGACTTGTCACGTGCACAGTACCTCACGGAAAATCCTGCTCTCTAAATGATAAGTTTTTCTGTTAACTTAAAAGCAGCCACAATTTAGTTTGTGAATTCCAAGGAAAACCAATAGAATTGCCATTTAGTTATTACTGGGAAGTGATGTTCACTTCCTTGGAGAGGCTTAAGATAGTATGCTCACATTCCTTATGCACTCTCTGAAATGTGGGATGAACAAGCATCAAATGAAATATGCCTCTGGGTCCAAGTCTGTCTATAGGCTAGCAAAGCTAGTGAGACAATCATCTGTTTCAAGAGGTCTGGAGGGGAAGATACCAACTTTTGCTGGGGTCTAGCACAGAGGATTAAAGTGTAGAAATTTCCTGTTGATACTCAGACTCTTACAGCAACTAGAGGTTGACTTAGAAGTGTAACTTCAGTATGCGAGACCTTTTCATGGTGGGACCCTCTGGAATGTAAAGCAAAAATATCTAACACTAAACCTATAGTTGCCTCGGTGTTCCACTTCTCAGCTTTCTGAAATTCCCCAATGTAGTTACCTGTTCATGGCCATAATATGCAGCAATATGCAGTGGGGTGAAGAACACTGCATCCTGAACATTCACATAAGCTCCATGCTGCAAAAGAATATCAACAGCCTAGAAGGAAACAAACAGAAAATTCCAGTTAGAAGCACTATAGATATGTGGTCAGCTAGTAAACCAAGATTTCGAAACCTTACGTCACCAGTTTAAAAAAAGGGTAAAAAGCCCCAAACAGGCAAGCTATAAAGGGGAAGAACTGCATACAACATGTAAAAGTGATTAACTACAGTACTTTAACTGAACACTGAATGTCACTGATGCTTTATAAATAAGCCTGAAAATGTGTTTGCCAGTAAAAAGGCTGATTTAAGAAGTAAGAGGCACAGAGATGACTGTCTGGAGCTTCTCCGAATAACCTTTAATTTTCTTTTAACCATTATGAACAAAGAGCAGTAAACATATCAGACTTTTTAGAAGTTAAAAAAAAACCCAAAATGAAAGATGCTTTTAAATGTAAATGTGTGAAGGTAAATCCTCAAGCATAATTCCCTTAGCGTGTAAAGATTTCTTTGTATTTTAGAAGATAATAGCCCTTTGGCTTCAATAAATAACCCTAAGTGTTTTCTTTCAAATTTCCACTTTTTTGGTCTTTCAGGAGGCCAGTGTTTTCCTGGACAGCTATGAATTATCAGACATTGGCTTTCTGAATAACAGTCAAAATAGAACTCTGAATGAAACCACTTTGGATTATATATTGAAGCCTAAGGGCTGCTAATTATTTTGAAGCACAAGGGAGTCTTTAGGCACGCTAAGGGGCTTGTGCCGTGGATTATTTGAGTAGTTCTACATATCATTTTGATGAATGTTAATTTTTGAGTCTAATGATGATGAAAGATGCTGGACTGTGAACCACCCACAGTACAGTGAGCAACTGGGAAACACCTCCCCGGCAATCGGAAGAAATGACAAAGAAGGGGAAATGGCCCGCTTCTGTGCTACGCTGTTTATACCTGTACCTCCTCTTCACTGAGACTGCCACCGATGAGGCCAATTAATGCTGGCTGCGATGATGCACGCTTCTGTCAACTGCTACCTGAGCTGACAGCACCAAATCATTTCACACGTGCAACAGTGGGGCCAGTCATTTAAACCCATGTCGTTCTCAAGTACTCAGAGAACGAAAACCTGTTACCAGGCAACATTAGTGTACGGGGATTATTTCTTTACACAATTTAAATTGAAATCCATTTTTTCCATGGGACTGACTGAATACATTTTCTGGGTAAGGTCCATTCCCTGACATATTCAAGTGTGTCTATTTCCCACTAGTTTTAACCATTTCACTGCGGTATCAGCTGTAAGCCTCCCCTGGAAGCAGCACTGCAAGGCCATTTCTGTCCCTTCAGAACCCAAGGGCTTCGACAGGTCCAGCACATTATAGGAGGCACCTAAGTGTTGCAAGGACTAAGCCCTTCTATTGAAGACAGGCTGGAGGAGGCGAGGAGTGCTGTGTTCCTGCGGAATTACTCTTCAGCATCTCTGAGTACGAATGACGGGGAATGTTGGCCCTCTGTGTCCGATATTATTTTCCAGAAGCTAGAAGTATCCTGGGAGCGTGCTAGGCAGGGACAGAAGCAATTCTGGTGTGAATGGGATGAGCAGTGAGCATTGCCTGTGAGTCAGATCCCAAACAAGCCCCACAAACACTGATGCTTGTCTTTGGTTGCTATGGTGGTGCTCCAGAGACACGTGAGCTCCGAGCACGTGGCAAGGGAGAAGGTGGGAGCTGGCAGGAGTGAGAGGACTCCTGAAGGAAGGCAGTCCTGGGGATGAAGAGCATCCCCAGCAGCCATAGCCAGACTCTGCGGATGACGCAGAATTGCACGACCATTGAGGTTGGAAGGGAGCTCTGGAGATTGTCCAGTCCAACGCCTCTGCATAAAGCAGCGACTCCTGGAGCAGGTGTCTCCGGGCCGTGTCCAGTCAGGTGTTGAATATTGTCCAGTTTCTAAGGATGGAGACTCCACAACCTCCCTGGAAACCTGTTCCAGTGTTTGAGTGCCCTCACAGTAAAAAAGCCTTGTCTTCTGTTTAAATGGCATTTCCCGGCTTTCCGTTTGTGCCCATTGCCATCCGTCACCTGTCACTGGGCACCTCTGAGAAGAGTCTGGCTCCCTCTTCTTTACTCCCCCCTCAGGTATTTCTACACATTGATAAGATCCCCCCAGAGCCTTCTCTTCTCCAGGCTGAACCACCCTGACTCTGTCAGCTTCTCCTCGTATGTCAGATGCTCCAATCCATGAACCATCTTCATAGTCCTCTGCTGGACTCACTCCAGTATGTCCGTGTCTCTCTCCTCTGGGAGCGTAGCACTGGACGCAGCACTGCAGCTGCCGCCTCACCGGTGCTGAACAGGGGGGAACAATCACCCCCCTCAACCTGCCGGCAGTACTCTTCCTAATGCAGCCCAGGACGTCTTTTACTGCAAGGGCACTTTGCTAGTTCATATTCAACTTGTCGACCAGGACTCCTAGGCCCATTTCTGCAAAGCTGCCTTCCAGCTGGTCAGCCCCCAGGGAAAGTACAGTCCACATTTGTAAGAAGTAGAGACAATGAATCATAGAATGATTTAGGTTGGAAAGGTCCTCTGGAGGTGTCTAGTCCACCCTTGTGATCAAAGCAAGGACTAATTTCAAAGATCAGGTTGCTCAGGGCCTTGTCCAGTTGAATTTTGATTATTTCCAAGGACGGAGGTTCTGCATCCTCTCTGGAAAGCTTTCAGTGCTGCACCACTCTAATGGTAGGAAATAAAGAGCACGCTCAGTTACTGGCTGGTTAATGCAACCGACTCCCTCCGTTGTGTATCCCCTGTCCAGACAATTTTCAGCGTACCAATAGCTTGGTGGACCAGAGGTGGGGACCACAGAGCCAGTTAGCCTGTGATTTAATGGCTTCGTGACTTTTGAGTGATTCATTTTAGACATTTTTCAGCAAACTACTATCATAAAACTGAAGTGTAGCTGTTGGCTCTGAAAAGAAATGTTTGGACCTGTAGGTTTTGCAAGAATATGGTTGAAACTTCTTTGGATCAGTTTGGTTTTAATTTAGGCATGCAACTGTGAGGCTATAATACACTCGGGGATGTGACCACAACTCTGATTCTCCTTAATCTCTTTGGAAGCTGGAATTCAAAATATAGATTCATCTACAAGCTTCAAGGTGTATCTTCAAGATGAAGAAACTGTGTTGAGCAATGTGGATCAACCTCTGATGATAAAACTAGATGAATTTTGATACATTTTTCCAGGCTCTAGAAATGGCAAACATGCTAGCTACTTTGTGATCTCCTGATAAAAAGAATTTCGTGAGTCATATAAAGCAAACTCCACTCAACAGTAAATGATGAGAGGGGTACAGAGACAATCTTGATAGTTTCCCAGGCAAGCTATCTTTCTAAGAAAGAAGAATGGAATCTTAGAAAACACTGAAAGTTGTCACAGGCATTACAAGTAGGTGGGTATGCTGGAGTGATGTGCAAGGATAAAATTACTTCAGAAAGTAAGGGGAAAATTTCTGATGCAAAAAGAGCTTTAAATTCTCATAGAAACACCAAAAAAAGACTTTTATCCTCAGGAGACAGACTATAACTAAAGATGCAGCTCGTAACCTATGGGAAATTTTCAAGCTGCAGAGAAAGCAGCTCTTGCTGACTTTATTTAGTGTTGCAAGGGGTCAACAGAACTGAAAACTGCAATGGTCAGCTAAGGTCTGTAGTCATCATCTAGAGGAGAGGAGAGGAGGGGAGGAGAGGGGAGGGGAGGGGAGGGGAGGGGAGGGGAGGGGAGAGGAAAAGAGGGGAGGGGAGGGAAGGGGAGGAGAGGAGAGGAGAGTTGAGTTCTTTCACCTCTCAGTGCCTCAGTGTGACTGGGTACAGTCAGCACAGATTTACCAAGGATAAGTCTTGCCTGACCAGATTGCCCTCTATGATAAAATGACTGGAATTCTGGGTGAAGGGAGAAGAGTGGATGCCATTTACTTTGACTTCAGCATGGTTTTCAACACTGTCTCCCAAATATTCTTGTAGCAAAGCTGAGATCTTATGGTCTGGATGGGTGCAAAACTAGGTGGGTGAAAAAGTGGCTAGATGATGGGGCTCGGAGGGTAGCAGTTAAAAAGTTGTACTCTGCCTCGAGGCTAGCATCAAGTTGTGTACTAGAGGGGTCTATAGTGGGATCTGTCCTGTTCAATACCTTTAGCAATCGTCCTGGAGGCCGCAATGGAGAGCACTCTCGTCATGTTAGCAGAGGACATCAAATTATGTCCTCAGGACACTTGAGGGGGGCCTGCCATCCAGAGGGACCCAGACAGGCTGGAGGAATGGACCAACGTGACCCATACGAAGTTCAACAACGGCAAACACAGAATCCTCTGCTGCGGCAGCACAAGCTGTGGACTGCCTGGCTGGGAGCAGCTCTGCCGGAGGGACCCCGGGGCCCTGGTGCAGAGCAGGCTGAGCCTGAGCCAGCAGCTTCCTGGCTGGGGTCACAGCGGCACGGCCCGGAGAACGAGGGAAACTACTGCTCCCCTGTTCCTCGCGCAACCAATTTTTAATCCGAAATGATATTTCGAATACTTTGAACAATACTCTTACTTTGTAATTTTTCTTAAAATTCTCTTATGAAAGGTTTATTCAGAAGCTTTTTGAACGCTCAAGTCAATTATGTTCACTTCAAAGACAATTAATTAAGCTACTCTGAAGGTTAGAAGGAGTCAACAAAATGAAGCATAAGACAGACTACATAAGGACTTCGTCTTTTGGACAAGGGCAAGGGATAATAAATCCTGTAAGAAAATAAAATCAATGATTATTGACTTCTCAGCAGCTAAAATTTAATGAGAAGACAACTTCAACAATTAAGGCCTTTGCACCAGTGCTAGCCTCTGTACAGCCTTACACTAAAATATCTAAAGAATCTATCATGATTTTCAGAGTTCCTTTATTAATTAAGCTATTAAAATAAAAATATGATTAGTGGCAAGCATTTGCCTAATTCCCTCCAATTTAGCAAATGTAGATATGATCAGTCATGTCCTGCAAAGTGTCTTTGCATTAAATTATTACAACTCCTAACTCTCCGTGTATCTGTAAGAATTTTAGAACAAACTCTATCAGACTGAATTAAGAAACTGCTAAAGGGGGTTCTGAATGTTTTAAATACAACTTGCTGATGAATGTACAATTAATTGTCTTTCTTAGGAAAAAATCTACTGAAATATTTAATATACGCCTTTCTGTAAGACATGAGGACAGACATCAGACCAGCAATAAGCTTTTGCAGGTTCTTTTGTCTTAGCTGTTCCAATCAGACAGAACACAGGTCACAGATAAATCATTAACGAAAAATGCAGGTACTGGTGTCTTGAAATATAATGCTCTCCCCAGGACTGCTTTTGCTACAGAGTAGCCAAAGAATGGGATTTTTTAAATATTTTGCCGATATTGGTAGATGACAGACACAGAATAGTTTACATGTTTTTGTGCAATATTACTAGAAGATAACTATTCTGGGCAAAGAGATCACTGTGAATTTAACACTACCATAGTTTTAAAATGTCACATTGACTTCTAGCTTAAGAATGGGTCATACATAAATTTTCTGCGCAGGACGTTCTTGGGGAGAAAGCACAGCTGGAGAAAAGTGTTGTCAAAGTTTGTCACTGTTTTCAGACAAGTTCATATCATCAGGTTAATTTAAGCTCCTTTAGCGAGCCGCAGCTCAATGCTTTTTCACTTGTGTTTGCCAAACACCTGGTGCTCCCGTTTGTGGGCTGTAAAAGGCTTCCTTCACTTCATTCAATCTGGACAGTTTGTTGGTAGCTATTAAAAATAGCTATTGAATTCACCAGTCATGAGTTCCAGTCCTCTGTCACTGCTTGGGTCCTCAGACAGGCAAATGCTGAGGATCTTTGATTCCCCGTTATCTTGCAGCTTGTGCAGTACGTATACTGATGCAGTGCGAATACCATTTCTGCATTCCTGGTTCTAGAATGATTCTGAAAAGGTCTGAAAAATTGGTGTCAGATAAAACAAAGGGCTGGGAAGATGCAGCATTAGCATAAAATGCAGGGAAGGAAAGAAGGAAATGGGGACTTTGTGAACCATTTAAATAGGCTCACATAAATTTAATTTTTCAATGCTTCTTAAATCATTTGAGCGTACTCCTATTACGAGTAAAATTCCAGTGAAGACAGGAGGTGACAAACATGCTGCTGTACCATATGACTTGTAAGTGAAAAGGGATTTATTACTGTAGAAAATCTGTAAGATGGGACTAACTCCCTTTTCGCCAACACATCCTTGCTACAAATACATTCACACTTCAGATTCTTGTTTTTGCAGGTTGCAAAAATTAAGTAGCACTGGCTCATCCTGCCTGCAACCCTCAGTCCAGTTCACACATCTGTAGATGTTGTAATCCCAGAATGACAACTTTAATTTACAAAATGAAGTAGGCAATGATACTGGCTTTCCAACGCAGTAATACTGGCCAACACATAAATGTGTATGAGGTACATGCATTATTTATTTAGCAATGACCTCCCTGGGCTGGAAACATTTAATGTTTTCAAAATAGCAGACTTAATGAGAGATTTATTAAACTTATTTGGTGATGTTTCTAATATGGTCATCAGCTTATTTTATAATTTTTCATTAATTTTTCATTCTTCCCATTGGAAACTGCAATTTCCATTAATAGATAAAATAAGCAAACAGCATAGTTTTGGTGAAGTAAAATACGGCACTAAACCATAGAGCAGATGAAATATTTATACACCACACTGGCTCAAATGAGTTGGAACACCCCATTGATGCTGATGGCCTTCAGTATCCTAATTTCAGAGAACTGATCACTCTGCTGGTTTCAGGTGTGTTGATGGAGCAAAAGCCATAGACTGACTCTTCAGGGAAATGGGGAACAAAGCAATTTTCCCCCCAGTTCTCTCTATCTTTCTCTTAAATATAGTCAGTCTTCTGTAGTAAAAGACTATACATTGGTGTGTATACCTCTGCTATTTATTTATTTAATGGTATAAATAATTATTTATCTTACTGGAATTAGGAAGATGACCAAAAATCTATTTTCTCTTTCTTAAATTTATTCTATTTTTTAGGGGGGTTGAAAAAATTATCCCATATTTGCATTAATATTAATGAAATTGTGGACAAAATAAGCTAATCTAGCAGAAGAGGTTCTCAGCTGACTGAAAATTTTGAAGCTATATAAAGAAGGAAAGAAAAAGCCTTCACTTGGACTATAAATCTTCAGTCCCCAGACCAGCAGATGAACCAAAGGAGTTATATAGAGTCCCACTCCATTTATGGAGAATACTTCTGATAAAGATCTGATCAATCCCAAGGAAGAAGTAAGAGGCTTTTCAAAACCACTCACAATAAGTTCTTTCTTATCAAGTTAATGGTCTTATCCTTGTCGGATTCTGAGCACCCCTATTTTTCAAGAACCTCAGTAGGAGCTAAAGACATGAGACAAATAGCAGGTCTTCCTTTGACATATGCAGGACAAGGCCCCGACATTTTAAAAATTACTTGAAACCCCAATGCAGAGAAGAGTACTTTGTATTTCCCACAGAGGAAACATTAAATACACACTCCATAAAAGTGGAAAAGGTCATTAAAGAGTTAAGACTAAGGTTAATATCTCCATTGTAATTCTTGCACAGAACAATTAGATATGGTGGTTCCTTATCTGTTTTTTAGTAATAGGATACACAAGGAAGGATTTCCATTAAGCTAGTCATAAGAGCCCTATGTGTACTCGAAGGGAATGACATGATGCCCTGTCAGCTCAGGGGCGTAACGCTACAATGCAAACACCCCCATCCCCGTTCGCGCTCAGCCTCGTTTGTGTGCAGACGCACCAAGGAGCCTCGTTCTTCCACCTGGAGAGCTGACCTTCACAATATAAATGGTTAGCTTGCCCTGCTAGCATGCTTCCTCACTCACCGGCTTAAACAGATGCTACAGATTGATTTGTCCCCTGGTCACTGTTGGAGTTGCTGACTGAAACACTGAAGGCTAACAGCTTTTTAATTGAGTTCCTTGGTGTGACCACCCGTAAATTGTTTTAACCTTTTTCAGCTTAACCTTCTTCACACACAGACTCTCTAGGTAACGCAAGGTCGTCACCAACTGTGTCTTTATGCAACCCGTCTTTAACAAGAAGCGCAAACATACCTGTCGGATTTAAATCATTTTGGAACCAGTTTGGAGGCTGCAATGTAAAGCTAAATTCACCAGTATCCTCGGTTGCCCCTGATGGCCCACAAACCTGGGAAAGGTCCCCAGCAGAGAAAGTATACATACATGCACACACACATATATACACACAGACATATACATATAGGCTATATATATATCACCCTTAAGGGCGGGAAACAGCATAATGTTTATTTCCGTTAGAAATGTGGGGAACCTTTGACACAGCCCCCTCATGGGACTTACCACGTACTCATTACACCAACTAGTGCTGAAACTGTTGCTCCAGTAAATGCCCACCTCCTGCACTCTCGCAGTCGGGCAGCCTTTTGCAGCCAAGCTATAGTAGAAAATTTACTACGGGTATACAGTTCTTACCAGCACTTGCAAAAGTGCTGGTATGCAAGCTGTTCAGAGCTGGATTTGCAAAGCGTGGCTTGTTACTCCCAGTGAATACTTTACTGTTGGTATCATTATTTGCATCAGCGTCCATAGACTCCAAAGAACTCTGAGCCCTGCAATGACTACTGTGATGTTGGGTACTGTCTCTATCTATGTATACGTGTAGTTAACACACAAGGTGAAATACTCAAAGGTATTAAGTGCAAAAATTTGCAAAGGGTGCCCAGTGCAATTTTCAAAAGCTTCAGAGTAATTCAGATATGTAATTAACTTAACTGGATATTAAAATCCTGACTGCAAATTCCAGTAGGGATCTATCAGCATCTTTGAAAGCCTAATAGAAAATCTGGCATATTGTTGCCCAGAGATCTGATAATTTCTTAATCAACAAAACAATAAGTCAAAGAAAATCTAAACTGCCTAAATGAAGAAGTATCACCTTCCCTCAGCTGAACTTCGATGGCTAGCCTCATAGTTTCTCAGATCAGGTATGTAAACGTTGGCAGATTTCTTGAGATAGCACAGAAAATTTCTACAGAAAACTGTCTGTTTGAAAAGAAATGTCTTTTCTCTCTTTCAATATATAATTATGTAACTCCTTCTATATGCATATGTGTAGTAACTGGTTTGTGTGTGTGTGTGTAAGCTGGTTGACTGAAAATGTAGCAAAAGAGGTGGCTTTCTTTACATCAATAAGCTCAGCGACTGCTGTAACTTGGGAGTCCATAAGACGTGTATTCTTGCTTGCCATGTACATACAGAGAGGTTCTTCTTTTCTGTTGAAAACTGCACACATGCTTTGTTCTAGTCATCCAGCCCAACTCTTGTACTTGAAGTGAATTTATAAGTCTAAGATGCACAACTAAATTCACAGCTTAAAGGCAAGTATTAATATAACCTCTATTTCCTCCTTTGTACTTAGTTATTTTTTCTTGCATTTCTTGCTGATTATCCCTCTTTAAAGAATTCTAATGTTTCTGTCTCCATAAATTAGTCCAGCACTCTGTATAAGTTAACACTTTTACTCAAGCAGAGGACGAAATCTTTGCTTGCTTAATGGACCCAAAGGAGATAAGAAGTGAAGTACCTGAATTCATAAGTATGTTTACAGTCATAAACCCTTCATTACCAAGGTAATTTTGCACACCCAGTACTTTAAGAGATTAAAAAAATAAATAAATTACACTGAGTGAGCTGTTGCCAGGGCGACAGAAATGAGATGATGAGTGAAATGACTGAACTGAGGCGGTAAATGATAAGAAAACAGATTCATGACTGACAGCATGTCTAGAAAGGGAAAGGCCCGACTGTAGGCACCTAGGGGATCTCATCCCTCTCCTCCTTCCTCTAGTCCCCAAAGTGATAAGTCTCCAACCCATAGGAGACTTATCAATGTCGATGTTTGAGATTCGTGCTATAAATGACTTACCCTGACAACAGTTTTCTCTGTACTAATCTGAAGTATAAGATAGCTCTAAATTGAGAACCTCTGTCCCTCTCTGAAGTGAAAATTACAGAGCTCTGAAGCAGAGCCTGTGACACCTAGAAGAAGGAATAAAACTCTTTAACTGTGCTTCCTTCACACTCAGAAAGACAGTATTTGGAAGCCTCACTCCATATCCAGGTTCAGAAATCCTGACATGTATGATTGAGTGTGTTTCATCATGTATCTATTGGTTAACACTTCTGATATTTAGAAAACAATGCCATTTATTGCCAAGACTTTAAAGACATTTATATAAAGGTAAGAGACGTACAAACAGATCTGTATCCTTTGTGCATGTTTGTTCAATGTAAAAATATATGCACAGATAGGGTTTTCCTGCAAGATACAAAAAAATTAAATAAAATTTAGCTGTACTGAACCAATTCTGAGTTTTGTTTTGAGTGGAATAAATCTAAAATAAAATGACCTGGTAATATTAGCACTCACTTATATAATTTCCGGTATAGAAAAGGAGAAACATACCTTATGATGACCGGCGATCGTGGCAATGTGAAGGGCTGTCAAAGCTCCATACCCAACTTGCTGAATGTCAGCTCCACCATGCAGCAGCGCTGTTAACAGTTCTGCGTTGTCCTAAAAGGTATGCACTGAAAACATGTTATTTCTGGGCCACAGCTCTAACAATTGCAGGGAGGCAGCCAAAGAGAGCTGTATATGTCTAGGCCTCCCCAGCTATTGCACTGCTGCATTTCAAGAAAAGGGACTTACCACGACCCCAGGAGCACAAGAGTGCAAGGAAAGGAGTGGAGGGAAGACTTGTCCCGGGCACCAGAAGTCTCTGTTTTGCTATACTAAAGACTGTATCTTTAAAAACCAGTCTCTATTCTGATTTCATGATGTCTTTAAAGATCTCTCAGTCTCCAAGCCATTATTAAGTACTCACACAAACTATTTAAATGTCAAAACATTACAGTACCTAACATAGAAGAAGAGCACCTGAGGAGTTCCCAGGGTAAATATATAGCATGTATGCCAAATTCTGAACTGTGAGCTTATTTTTTGTGTTGTTTCATTTCTTTCCTGTCATGCACACAATTTTTCCTATGACTTCTTCCAGGCATAACAACAGCAATGGGCACAATCAAATGATAGTAATAAAAATAAACTTGAGAAACATGTTAAGAGGCATAATGCCCAGGCAATATGACTGTTAATAAATTCTCCTTTACAAATAGTGAAATTAAACACAGAGAAGTGAAATGATTTGTTTGGGGGCAGTGGCAGAACTTGCAGGAGAAACGAGGCCATTTTTCTCACCATCACTTGTTCTAACTGCACCAACTAGAGTTATCATAATTTTCACTTCTTGGGGATCTGCCTTCCATCATCATCCAGCTCAGAGATGAGCCTTCTCCAATTAATTTTCATTGTTTCCTAAGAAGAAATGCACACAACACAGGAGCAAAAGAGATGCTAAAATCTCCAAACATCCTCAGTGTTCTCTACCTCTTTGAAGCAGACACTAAAAGAAGGGTAAGAATGAGCCAGTGCCAGAGAAGCAGCAGTTAAATGTGTCTGTGAAAGCATAACATTCGTTCATACTGAAATGGTTTTCCTATTTCCAGGAAATGTTAGGAATTTCTCTTTGATAATAATGGACAGTAAAAGTTTATATCACTTTTCCTATCAAATAGTTTTAGATATGAAGCATGGTACTTGGTTGCATAATGGGTTGGACATTATGCAGCCTGGGAAGACAGGCTGAGTTTGAATTATCTAGAAATGTTCTGTTCTAATTAGTGACTCAGTCCAGTTTTCCTAGTTCTGTTTCACTGTTATGAAATGCCACAAAATATTCAGATTATGGATAAGAAGAAGTCAAGGAGTTTCACAAGAAGTTGCCCTGTCTCAATGTATATTGCTTTATTGTTTCTGAGGTATCTCTAGGCTCCTTTATATTTTACTTAGAAATGAACTATAATACAAAAAAAAAGCTGTCATTGTGTAACTCATGGTAAATCTTAAAGTCTTAAAACGTCATTTATGGGAAAAATGTTATATTGCATTTTATTTGAGATCCCAAAATCCACACTGGTTTGCATATCCACACTAGTTTTGCTTAGTTGCTAGTTTGCAACCTGAAAAAGATATTGGATATTGTATCACATCACCAGAGTGATTAAGTTGCTGATACAGTTTTTTGCCTAAGTGGATGCAAGAGATTTATCAACTTTACAGTGCAGGGAAAACAGACAAAACAAGATTTGATGGCAAAATGAAAACTATTCCCAGGTAATGAAAACATCCTAGAAATAAACAAAGGATTTTTTATTTTCAACTAAATCATTAATTGGAAACCATTCACTGAGATTGCCATTAAAGAAAGGCAGAGAAATTCATCTAAAGTAATTGGCTAATTATGCAACATTGCGCGTGGGGGAAAGTTTATTTTATGATTGCTGTAAACCATCACTTAATCCCATGATGTATAAGATTTGATTATTGTCATCATTTTATAGCTTGCATAGCTCATTGGTACCAGTGGTTGTAAAATTAAACTAACATAGGAATTCCAAGACATAATGCAAGATATAGCAATATTGTAGTGACTGGGAGAGGAAGGTAGCTTATGGTGCAAATACACAGAGTTAAGCCATGGAGATGCAGAGCATAAGGCATCCACGGCATCCACAGCATATCATAACTTTTAGGTATCTGGCTCCATGATTGAGTCTTCGGCCTATTTAATGACCACCTCTCTACACACACCTGGGGCAAGTTCAGAGTTCCAGTGATGGGATTCATGAAATCCAGCATTTGGAGCAGGAAATTGGCTTAGCTTGTCCACAGCAAACATTGGAAATAGGGGCTGTGTCTTTCTTCCCACCTTCGGACAAAATTACAAAAGCTGCTGCTTGCATCTCTTCTTTCTTTCTACTCCTACCCCCCTCTACAATAGCTAAACCATTGCTACCTTGGCGGTTCAGTGTCTTCCTTGCACAAATAATGCTCATGACTGTATGCCACGTGTCCCAGGCAATACTGTCATTACTCAACCTGTTAGGCTTTCCCTTCGCTCTCCCTGTTCTAAAGACCCTCCCGTTCATTTCCACGGGAAAGCGGATTGCATGCTCACTCCAGGACAGCCATAGCTTGCTGATTGGCAATATGAGTTTGAACTCTCTCCAAGAGAGACTTTGGTCTTCTCTCTGGACAAATATTCTAATTATCAGATTATTACCTAATAGAAGGCAAACCATCTCCTCTTCCACAGGTGAGCTTTTGGAGAAGAACGACTGTGACTGTGATGATTCCTGCCTCTGGAACTGGGTATTTGGATTAAAGACCATCTACCACATCTGTGTCCTCTTGCAACAGAGTGAGGAACACCACTTATGGATCAAGAGTGGCACACAGGTGCCAGCCTACTTAACCTTCTATATCAGCTTT
This sequence comes from Mycteria americana, assembly GCF_035582795.1. Classification (NCBI taxonomy): domain Eukaryota; kingdom Metazoa; phylum Chordata; class Aves; order Ciconiiformes; family Ciconiidae; genus Mycteria; species Mycteria americana. Next base: position 70,234,447 of record NC_134371.1, on the reverse strand, counting down.
GAACATACAGCAAATCAGAATGGTGCCTGCCATGAGAGCTTTGCAGAACAAATAGAGGCTGTTATGACCTTGTGGCACTTATGGGACATATAAGGGTTGAACATTACAGTCTAGAATATAAACTCCTAAATTTGATCTGAGTTCCCTCTAAAAAGCTAAGTGCTTTTGCGGCTAGCCTACACATGAATTAAGTTTCTAAGATGCGCCATCTCAAAATAAGAATCGTAACAATTCTTTAGGAAAATGCTGTCTTTGTTGAGTCTTAAAAGATAAATATAATAGTGAAGAAAATGAATATTGAAGCTGAATGTGGGACTTGAGGAGGAACAATGAAAAAGAAGCAAAAAAGAGATAAATTGTAAAACAAAGTCCTTTGAGATCGTTTCTATCAATAGCTAGAATAATAAAAAGAACACTCCTCTATCTTGAGTTGCATTGCATGATTTAATCAATATTTCCAAAGCAATATCATATCCTCATGGATGATATTGCAAAAGCACATGCTGATTTCCTGTGCATGGTCTCTTTATAGGTCATTTTCCTATGCACTGTAAATGTGAAATTTATATTTTCACCAGAAGTAGCAACTAGAGAGTTCAACTAGATAGTTCAGACAAATAAGCTGCTCAGTTCTGATCTCATCAATTCTATTCAAAATAGTTTACCTTATAAGCTGCCAAGTGCAGAGCTGTAAATCCGTTTCTTGTTAATCTGGATGGGCGCAGTCCTTTCAGCATAAGAGTTCTAATATGTGATTTGTTACCTTTAGAAAGAAGATTGGAAAACAAAGTCATTTACAGAAAAGAATGTGCGGATGAAGTAAGAAACTTCTGTATGAGTTTGAAAGCAAAGAGAAATAGGTAGCTCATCTGCTGACCTGAGGCAAGTCATAAAATATATCTCGTGAAACCTCAAAATGGAATTAGGCACCATCTCCTTATCCACTGGGACAGCTGCAGATCTGGCCATGTACTGGCTCACTGTTCATTCACACTTTAATAAGGATTTGTTAAGGATAGTTGAACTTCTAAAGAAGCAAACTCCTCTTTTAACATCCGGACCATGCTGCAAAGAACTCCATAAACTAGCAGATGCTTCCAGAATCTCTGGTGTCTCAAACACTTAACTCCTTTGCCTGTTCAGAACGGAAGCATTGCTCTCCCTCTCTACTCAGCATTATTACAGAGACAGTCATTTTGAGGGATGCTAATGAATGTCAGAATGGGAAAGCAGTTTTACTCTTATCTTTCTGATGCACAGTGATGATCTCAAAAAATGTATCTGCCTTCTGAATACTTATGACAGTAATCAGGGACAATGTTGGATCTAATAGATTCTCTCCCTCCTGCAAGTGTTCACATACCGTACCTAATTAATTAACATTGTATGTTTTCTTAAACTTCCTCTCAGCAATCCCACCGATTGCTCTAATGTTACCAGGTACTGACGTCATCTTTGGATATGATCTTGCACTCTCTGAAATTAAGAGTAAAGATCCACTCGGTTTTCAGCAGTGGAGGATCAGGTCCTCCTTCATGATAGTGTCTAACTAAGACTGAGCAAATCGTTTATGCATGTTATTAGTAAGTGCTTTGCAGAACCGAAACCTTAGGGTAAAATTCGCTTTGCCTCTCTCAGCCAATTTCTGCTGAAAATTGTATAACAAGTGCAAAGTGTGTGCATGAACTAATGACTCACTATGCGGATAACAGAGCAGCAATGTGGATCAGAGTGGAAAATTCCACCATTAGTGTGTTTTTATGAGCATCCCAGAAGACATCTTGCACTCTTTTCTTGCGTTCTCTGATTTGCTATCTGCAAAAATCCCATCAGCTGATGTTTTTCACTGAAGCATTTGAGTAATTCTTCTTTTAATCACCATGAAATAAAATACAGGTATTTCCATTATACTAGAAAAATAGATGTATGTATGGCAAAGTATTTCTAAAACTAGCTCCCTAGCCTGAAGTCTAGTCCATGTACAGAATACAGAAATGTAGAGCAATACTAGATGAGTGTGGATTGATTAACTAATGCATATAACAAGTAATTTTGAATTAGTTGAACACCTGTAGTAAAACGTGCTCCATTATCAACCAAAACTTTTCTTGGACTGAAGAATCAGCTATAATGGAGTTCAGTGTGACTTGATTCAACCCCCTTGGCAACAGAGTTTAGAGTAATGCTTACAGATGCTTACCCAACTGTCAACAAGGACAACACAGAAAGAAATTCACTGAAAATATAATCTTCCTGACAGTTATTAGACAGAACAAATCAGTAGCCATGTAAATAAAAAGTTTAAAGAACATCATATTTCAAATACATACCCCCACATATGCAACATAAATGAAGAAGAGAGAGCCCATTTTCTGTACGGTAATTTAAATTGACTTTGCAGAAGGCTTCATCAGAGCTGAAAAAAGAGATTTTACAGATGATTACTGCTTTAATCCTTTAGCACAGTTTCTTTCATTTAGAAAAAATTTAAAAGAGAAATCTCAATATAATTTATTTTGAGACACAGGGCTAAATTTATACCAGTTTACACTCTGTAAATCTAGAAATACTTTACTGATTACCAAGTGAGTAGTGCAGGTTTATAGTTTTCTGAAAAATCCTGCTATTCAGTCACAGTATATACATTCTAAATTCAGCTAAATTAGAAGAAAAATGAGGAAAGACTCCTTAGAAATAGAAATAATCCATACAAAACCAGTTTCTTTATTGATGCAATAATAACTAAAAAATATTTTTAAAAATCTATGTATTTGTTCTAAAATGATGAGCAGGACATGCACGGAACTAGAGGCAAACAAGCCAAGTCAAAAGAATAACCAGAAAAAGCCTTTCAGAAAGTAAGTTTATGTTCCCCAAATGAGATCATAGAAACACTATACAATCAATACATGGAAACATTTATATGAAAACACACAGAAGCACATCCAGGGAAGGAAGGTAACCAAAGCTCATACAAAAATTTGGCAATGGTTAAAGGAAAAATATTTCTAAAGCATTGTGAGGAATGAAGTAGTCTTTCTAAAAATTATATTGCACAGAATCATAGAATCGTTTAGGTTGGAAAAGACCTTTAAGATCATCAAATCCAATCGTTAACCTGGCACTGCCAAATCCACCACTAAACCATGTCCCTAAGCACCTCATCTACACGGCTTTTCAATACCCCCAGGGATATTTGACTCCCCATGTATCCCCCAGGGATATATGACTCCACCCCTTCCCTGGGCAGCCTGTTCCAGTGCTGGACAACCCTTTCCGTGAAGTAAAATTTCCTCATATCCAGTCTAAACCTCCCCTGGTGCAACTTGAGGCCATTTCCTCTCGTCCTATCACTTGTTACCTGGGAGAAGAGACCGACCCCACCTCTCTACACCCTCCTTTCAGGTCGTTGTAGAGAGCGATGAGGTCTCCCCTCAGCCTCCTTTTCTCCAGGCTGAACAACCCCAGGTCCCTCAGCCGCTCCCCATCAGCCTTGTGCTCCAGACCCTTCCCCAGCTCCGTTGCCCTTCTCTGGACACGCTCCAGCCCCTCAATGTCTCTCTGGGAGTGAGGGGCCCAACACTGAACACAGCATTCGAGGTGCGGCCTCACCAGTGCCCAGTGCAGGGGACGATCACTGCCCTAGTCCTGCTGGCCACACTATTGCTGATACAAGCCAGGATGCCATTGGCCTTCTTGGCCACCTGGGCACACTGCTGGCTCATGTTCAGGCAGCTGTCGACCAACACCCCCAGGTCCTTTTCCACCAGGCAGCTTTCCAGCCACTCTTCCCCAAGCCTGTAGCATTGCATGGGGTTGCTGTGGCCCAAGTGCAGGACCCGGCACTGAGCCTTGTTGAACCTCCCACAATTGGCCTTGGCCCATGGATCCAGCCTGTCCAGGTCCCTCTGCAGAGCCTTCCTGCCCTCCAGCAGATCAACACTCTGCCCAGCTTGGTGTCATCCGCAAACTGACTGAGGGTGGACTCCATCGCCTCGTCCAGATCATTGATAAAGATGTTAAACAGACCTGGCCCCAACACAGAGCCCTGGGGAACACCACTGGTGACCGGCCGCCAACCGGATTTAACTCCGTTCACCACCACTCTTTGGGCCTGGCCATCCAGCCAGATTTTTACCCAGCGAAGCGTACACCTGTCCAAGCCATGAGCAGCCAGTTTCTCCAGGAGAATGCTGTGGGAAACCGTGTCGAAGGCTTTACTGAAGTCTAGATAGACAACACCCACAGCCTTCCCCTCATCCACCTTGGCGTGTCACCTTGTCATAGAAGGAGATCAGGTTGGTCAAGCAGGACCTGCCTTTCACAAACCCATGCCGACTGGGCCTGATCGCCTGGTTGTCCTGTACGTGCCGCCTGATGGCACTCAGGATGATCTGCTCCATAACCTTCCCCAGCACCGAGGTCAGGCTGACAGGCCTGTAGCTCCCCAGACCCTCCTTCCAGCCCTTCTTGTAGGTGGGCGTCACATTTCTGGCTGAGGATTTGCAGTTCTAATGGCACACTAAGTCCTAATAAGGTCTGTGTGTGTCTGAGACTGAGAGGACAGGAGAGGAAGGGCTGGAGCGAGGCAGGGGAGCAGCCGTGCCAGGACGGGACTCTCACCTTTGCTCCAAACACCCATTACTAACTGTTACTTTACGGCATCAGAAGGAACATGGACCCTGTGATGTTCAGCAGACTGGTACAATTTCATAGCACTGTTTTCCTCCTTTGGTTTACTGCACTGGAATGTGGTATATTAAAACAGAACTTTGAAATAATTTATAGATTCTTATTTTGACTTCCCATTAACTTGTATTTCTGGTTTTGATATAAAGAATTAAAATATTACAGTTTGTACTCACATCCTACTAAGGAAAGGCATGTTTGCACTTAAAATTCTCAGACAACTAAATGTCACGTACATATTGTCACTCTGACAAAATGAAGCTCAATTTAATGTTTAATTTTCTTCCACATTTTTGGTACGGTGTTACATTTTTGTATAGCTTAATAATTTCATGGCGCTTTCTAGGCCACACAAGGATGAAATGAATAATTAAAATGAAGTGATTATAATTAATACATTTCTAACATAATAACTCTTAATAGTATCCATACCAAGTCTGACTCATTAAAAAAGACTTTCAGCATTTGTATTCGATGCTCCGTTCTTTTTTAGAAAAAAAAAAGAACATACATAAAAATGTTACAACCTATGTAATTTTATATTTTATTAATTTCCATTCTTTTTCCTGTCATACAAAACCTGTCAAAGCTCAAAAATAAAGTACTTCATAAAATAAAGCTAGAAAAGCTGGCAGTAAAGGGAATGGATAGTAACCTAAAGATGCTTCTAGTTTTACAAAGAAACACGAACAGGATCTTTATGTAAGATTGTGGACGATGCGACAGGACATCTTTAATTCACCTAGTTAATGCCCATTATATTATAAGAGAGCAGTAACCTCTCCATAGCCAGAGCTGTACCCACCTATGGTTGTAAGTCCTATCTAAATATGCATTACAGCTTTACTTGAAAAACTCCTGGATGCCTGAAGTGTCACTTTCATTTTTTAAACAGTGAAGAGAGCTTCTGAAAAGTGTGAAGGAAAATGATCACTCTATTTTTACTTACAGATTGTTAAATGATTACCATCCTTGAACATTTTAGCTTTTGTTGTCAAGTCTCATGGGTTTCCTTTAGCACAGATTGACTTGTTACTGCTCCATCAAACATTCTAAGTAATTATGTTTGTTGAAAATTAAATACACGTAGCAATTAATATTTTTGTGGGGAATGCCGATTTTGGTCTGCCAATAGAAGCTTAGGTTTTTTCCCATTCAGTATCAGTACAACAATGATCATGGTTTAGCAGAACATTTAGATTTGTATATCTATAAATCCATCCTGAGTGAGTAGCACTGTTAAACAAATTTAACATGGCTACAGTTAAAAATAAGGTTTTAATACTTCCCTCTCTTTTTAAAACATAAACCTATGCAAAGTTCCCGTTCTCAAGATGGCCCCTGTTAAGCAAGGTTACACTTAGGCCTTTTCTTTCAATAAATATTTCAATAATTTATTCTTTAAATAGAATTTAAAATGCAGACAAAGCCAGAGATTTGTCTTTACTTCTGTTCTCTTAGTTAAGTCTATCCTAAAAGAAATTCTGCTTGTTCAATGTGTGTTATCATTCTAAACCAGGAATAAAAACTGTGTTTTCATATTCTTTTTCATGAAGTGTGACTAAATTCATTTGGAAATGTTAAACCACTGCATTTTGCTGGGTTTTATTTGAAAGAAACCGTTTTAACTTCCAGAATTTGAAAGTTACTTTTCGAGTTTAGTGGTTTGAGAGCTCTCAAATTGCCGTGTGACACATTATAACCCACAGAAACTGTAGTTTGGGCTCTGAGTGTGTTCTTTAGAGGGCAGGCTTCAGGACGGGGTCTCCTCCGTGCTGAGGCATCCGGTGCCACGACCAGTGCAATCACTGAGGGGCTGGGCAGAACGAGGAGCACCCGCGCTGCAGTACAGGAGGAGTGCGTCCCCAGGAATGTCCGTCCACGGAAGAAAATGGTGTGTGAATTGTGTTTGTGCTGTAAAGAACTGTGCTGGTAAGCAAATAATTTAGTGATTCTAACTCAAATGAAATGAATTGTAATTAAATATTAAATATGCAAAACCTAAATATTTTCCTTGTGAGAAATTTTGACCATTTTTTTCTCACAAAAACTAGCTTTTTGGAAAATACTTTTCCTATCAGAAGGACCACTCTGATGGAAACTCCTGACTGCCTGCTGTCAATACTGAGTGTTTTATAATGTCCGGGAACAGTGCATGATTTGAAAAGGATATGGGCCTGATAAAAATAGAGCATGGCATTTATTTATAAATGCAAAAATTGGACTTATTTTGCCAAAACTGTGTGCCTCACTGAGATTAATTCTTACATCGGTCTAGATTTTCATATGCATTCCTTAGAAGATGGGTATCACGTGTTAAGGAAGCTCATTTTTAATGTCCCAAATGTAAACTGCTTCTGTATGGAACATTTTTTTCACACATTATAGTCGCATTTACCTTTGTTTGGTGACAGCCCTTCACCTATCATTTCACTTTACTACTGTGGAAAATGTTTTGCTCAGTAAAAACAAAATCTCATTCTTCAAATATGTTTTATCTTTGTGCAATTCTTCTCTGACATACTGTGATTAATGATAGTGATATAAGGCTCATCTGTTCTTCAGGTTTTCCTTCAGGGGCAATTGAGGGAAAAATAAATTCCAGATTCTGGGAAACAAGTCCTTTTAGTTAACTTGTCTTTGCTGTAACGTGTTGGGTATGCATGGATGTACACAGCTTACATATCAACGCACTGCAGTGACTGCATGGTGGAATGGATTGCTTTGTTTGAAGGATGAATTCCGCAAGTCTCAAAATCACAGAATATTATCGTGCTGTAAAGTCATGTCTCCTGCTTCAATTTTTGTCTTTAGAATTACATTAAAAATTTATATTCCTAGCACTTAATTGGTAGTTAAGAATCCGGGTTTTACCATTTTAGCTATATACTTAAATTTTCCTCTTCTCTCAGACTGAAATATAATAATAAAAAGTTTCAGTTTGTTTTCTTAATGATATTCAATTTTAATATGATTTGATTTCTTATAAACTGGCAGAATTTTAATGTTTTTGTGGGAACATATTGCAAGGAAAGTTTTATATATTAAAAGCTGTGGTTAAAAGGCCTATATTGAAAATGAAAACTAGCTCAAATGACTACACTCAGGGCCCAATTTTAGCTAGGTGTCCTCCCGATTCCTTTCTGAAGACGTAATTGCATGTTTTAGGAAAAAGAAATTCTGACTTTTTATTTTTAGGGTGGTCTTTTTAGGAAACCATTGCACTAATGGCTCTGAGATACAGGAATAGAATAGGGACAACTTTTATCCAAGAAGTGACAGGTGTCATGCTACTGATAAATTCACTTTTCACTATTGCAACTCTTGGTTTTTTTCTATGGCACTGGACAATTTACCCCTTGACCTGTGCATGGGTTCCCTACATGTAAAATGGGGATGCTGACAGTTTTTTCCTCTGCTAGGCTTTGTCACTTTTGTCCTGTTTATGTTCCAAATCTTTCAGAGCAGGGACTTTAACAGCTACTTATTTCATTTCCATCAGGCAGATTACCTTCTTTGCCTTAGCTTCCAACAACCATCCAGTTTCTCAGTCCTAACATCTTTTAATAAATGGTTTTGTTTTAATAACGGGGAAGAAACCCTATTAATCCCTCTGCTACTTCAGAGATGAGAAATCTTCTGAAAATAGCCACTGCTACTGTAGAAAAGTTTTTCATGTAGTCAAGACTGATTTTTTACACAGGCCAGATTTGGATTTTAGATACTCACAAAATCTGACTGATTTCATTACTCATGAAATCAGCTTTTGGAACTGAAATCACTGGCTGATTCCTCAAGCCTGACTGAAAAAAAAGCCTTTCCAATGCAATGTAACCAGTATCTTCTAGAAGAACCTATCTAAGAAGAAGAGTTTGGCTGACATCTTAACGAGACTTACATGGGGCAGTAAGATAGACTGATAAGCTGAACTGCCAAAGGTCTGCTAACCTTAAAGTTAATTGTTTCCTTTTTCTTATGCCTAATGCAGGAATCGAGCACTTTCACCATATACTCAGTTGTCTTGCTTAACTAAAATAAAGAGTACTCTGGCTCAAATTTGTTAAGATAATTAGTTTTACTACTAAACAGGCTTAAAATGAGGCAAGTACAGAAGTACCATACTGGATCATGGCCAAAGTGGTCAGCATATTGCAGCGAAAGCCCAATGTTGTCTTCCACTTAACAGGCTCAAACAGTGATAATTATGCTAGCTGAAAGTGAGCATTATGAATAATTTATAAGACCAGTTTGGCTTTTTTGAGCTTGTGATTTATTTCCGATTAGGATCCCCTATTTTTTGAAGTGGTTTTCCTGTCTGAAATTATTTACCTGATCATTTTCTTAAGTTACAGTCAATGAGGTGGGTGTTTTTTCTATTTGAGCTTCTCAGAAAATGAACATGTAAGTATGTTACTTGCGTGAACTTGGTTGTTAGCATGTGTTGTCCTGAGAAAGCAATTACAATCATGAATTTGAAATCCACTTTCAGAAGATAATCTGCTTTTGTGTTTCTTTAAAATTTGTTACTTCAGCAATATTCCTGTCTGAAGAAACACATTAGCAAAACTGAAAAGTACACAACAAAATTAGACATCCCATTAAAGCTAATTAATTTACAAAAGTATATAGGTGTTTGTTATAAAATATTGGCATTAGTAATTAACAGCCACTAGTTTTGGTACAATGCTGTGGGACTCTGGCCCAGAACTGTAATGACATATTCCTGAAAACAGACATTAAAGAACAGCATTCCATATGTGAGATATTCATGCCATAAGAAAACACCTGAAACTGAAAATACCGTTTAATAGCAAATACTAATTTGAAAGAAATTAATAAACAGGTTTCCAGAACATTTTACCTAAAAACATGTTTCAGTTCCGCCAGCTCCTTTTCTTTGATTTGCAGGTCATCTTCTAATCGTTCTATGATTATAGCATACGATTCACTAACTTTCTTCTTCCATTCATCTAACAACAAAAAAACCCTGATTCATAAAACACTTCAAAACATATAAAAACCAGGAACTCAAATCATAACGTCCCAGTAACCAAAGCACTTGATTTTTAAACATCCAATTGTACACTGTTTCATATGTTTTCTATTAAAGTATGAAAGTTTAAAATATTACAGCTATTAAACTGTTCTTGCTGCAACCAATATAGACACATATATAGTGATTTCCTAGACAACTGATACATATGAATCCTTATCAGAAATATTTTTAACTTGAACAAGAGAAAACTTAAACCTTGTTAACTCTTATTTCCTAAATCTTAGCATAGACACACAGCATAAAAAGGTAGGAAGTTTGAAGGTTTTTCTAATGAAATAGGAGTTAAATCAACATAATAATCTAAGTTAATATGATCTTATACAATTGCATAAAGAAACTTAGTTTACTAGCTTTTTGTCTTCTTTTACAGACTATATATGTGATTTGGGTTAAGCCATTCTTCTTGTAAACCAAGAACAATATAATACCTTACCCTTGAACTCAAGAGTAAATTAGCAATGAGTTATTTCCTGAAATATCATTTGCTTCTTGTAGATGGAGGTATGGTATATTGCATTTAAAAAGGCAACATTAATTACCAGTGCAAGTCTGGGTTGGTCTAGATTTATAATTTCCCATTTGTCCAATATATCTTCTTTGTTTCAGCAAAGTTCTTGCAGTGATATGATTCCTTGTTCAAGAGCAGTGACAGTCCTACTGAAAAATGCTTTTGATAGTCCCTGGCTAAAAATAAACCCTGCGCCAAATGGAATGTCATGCAACAATGATACGGAGCAAAACAGGCTGTGCTGTCAACTGTAAAAAAATAGTAAAGGTACCTAATCAGCTTGCTTAAAAATCTACTGGCTATTTCGACAGAAACATTTGCTTTCATCTGTTGAACACCTAAAACTGGTGGGAAGTGGGTAATTTGGCAGCTTGCTAACAATTTTGTAGAGAAAAAGGAATTTAAGAAGCTGAATCCTAAGCATACTTGGGTCCCCAGTTTGGAGAGGCCAGAGGTGATCTCAACTCGTAACATTAACAGGTATCCTAGCATACGGGATGGCTGTGGAGCATCTGGGTATTTTAGTTACGAAGTGCAAATTGTGTCATATCAGAGAGCACTGACTTTTGTGGTTTGGTAATATTTGTACATGTTGTTATGCCAAGGAAGTCTCACTGAATTAGGCTAGGAAATGAGCTGGCTGTCAGGAGTTCAGCGCGTTTACTGTGTGTTCTTCCGTGGGCACATACAGAACCACCACAGAGATTCACCCTCCTCGCACCAACAGGCAGCAGCACCTCGGCCGGCTGAACCGGCGACCAGGCTGCTATTGAAGGACATGAGCTGGAGGAAGCCAGGCTGGTCACCGCTGACAGACTTACAAAGAAGGGAGGAGACTCTTGAGGTCGTTTTGCTGCTGCTCCTGCACTAGGTAGAATTTCTCCACAAATGAACGTGGACACAGCCAAGCTGCTTTGTTCGTATTCCGAGCAGACCATGTACAAGACAGCTGAGGACCAGGATCTACAGAGATACGTGACTAAATCCTGTGCTCAGCCTAGTTTGTCCTGTTTGTTAGTGTTTTATCTTGGACCCAGTGTCACAGTAATGTAGTAAAACCCCCATGATCTGGCTGGCTGGAAGGGTGAACTGGGCAAACTGGGCTCTGGGTGTGCACACGCATGCAAACAAACCATGACAAAATTAACCTAGACTGTGTGCCCAGATGCATTCCTGTAAGAGTCTGTGCTTGAGAACTGTGAAAGATTGGTTAAGAGCAAAATAACACTGCTTTTCACTCGCACAGACTGAACCTCCTCAGTAATCTGGTTAGCACAGATCTGCTCATCTATTGTCTACCCTTTTCATATCCATTTCCCTGTGTTTTCTATCAAATGGAACTACTTTACACATAGTGTCCCAGCCAATTATGGGATTCATGCTGGTTTCTGTAGGTGTCATTTTTCCTCCTTCTATTGTTTTTTTCTTTTATGTATTTGGTATACATATACTTACATGTGTATAAATATAGACACATGTATATTTATGTATTTTTATATATATATTTATATATTTAAAGTGTGTTGATTGACCTTGGCAGCTGTTCTGTGTGTAAGTTCTTAGTCTTCTCAGTTAAGGATTTCAGGCGAGAAGATATGTAAATATAATACACATATATAAAATCTTCAACATGCTGCATCCCATTGTAAACAAACTTGCACTCCTATGATAGTTCCTGACACAGCACGAGCTCATCCATTTATTTGCACTGATTTACACATAAAACCAAGGATGTATTTCAGAAGACTTCGAACTGCTTTGATAATATGCCCTGTGATATTCAACCAAATATTTGCAAAAAGGCCCCAGCCTCGTAACCGATCCTCCACAGCTAGTTGCCAAGCAACTGGAAGAGCTGGAAAAGCAGCACCGAGACGGGTATCTCCTCTCCCACTGCTTTTATTAGCTTAGTGCTCTTTGTCTTTCTTCGAATGTCTAAACTGCAGCCCTGGCTGTGCAGCCAAAGACAAGCGTTTGGGCCATCTCTCCCACCTACTAGAGAGCACTGGGGCACAAAGGCCTGCCAGGACACGTTCGCTTCAGCACACGTCCCCCTCGGCAGCCTGGACTACGTCAGGAACTCAGCAGTGGACGCGTTTTGTCTTTTCACAGCAGTGGAGCCTGCTGAACATTTTCTGATCAATTCATGCAGCAGAGCGTTAATCATGTTAGGATTTTTACCTTTGATTGTCAAATAAGCTAGATCAGCCTTTTTCTTCATAGCCTGTGCTTTGAGGAGCTGCCCTGAAAGAACGGCCGGCAGCTGGACCAGCCAGAGGTTCCCCCTCTGACACAGGGTGTCTCAGCAGCTGTCATGGCCGCCACAGCAGCGCAGCGCTTGTGCAAGTATTTGCACTCCCGCAGCATTTACGCAGCCTCTGCTGCAGATGTTGCTGAACTCTGCTATCAGTTCTCAGGCATCTGAGACTCAGCCTTCTCCTTCACACCACGCGCGTGCATGCAGCACTGCATTACGCTCTCTGCTCCACGACTCCTGCGCCAGCTGCGTGGCGGCGGAGCAGGAAGGAAGCTGCACCGGCGCCCGTCACCTGGAACAGCTCTGCCTTCAGGAGTGCTGCGCCTCCCCCTCACACCACCCAGCCTCCAGCCACCTCCCTTCGCCAAGTAGCAGCCCTCAGCACTGCCTCGCGTGCCAGGGACACAGAAGATACTGGGAGCGCTCCGTGGTGTTGTTGCCTGCCCTCCGCAAACCTCATCTGCAGCCGCTGCTGTGAAGGCAGCTCAGGTTTGTTCATGGGAGCTGCCAGCGCCTGCCAGCCGCAGCGGAGACCAGCTGGCGGGCAGCCGCCTCCTGGGACAGTACGTCTTGTGTGGATTGTTCGTACGGCATCTCCGAAGGCAGGAGACACGTTTGATTTTTCACTTTTCCGCTCTTCTGTCTCATGACACACCTACAGAGGGTGGGAGCAAGGACAGGTGGCCTGGGAGGAACACAGAGAAAATTGTCCAAGCAGCCAGGGATCAGGTTAGGAAAGCTAAAGCCCTGATAGAATTAAATCTGGCCAGGGACATCAAGGGCAACAAGAACAGCTTCTATAGGTACATCGGTGATAAAAGGAAGATTAGGGAAAATGTGGGCCCTCTCCGGAAGGAAACGGGAGACCTGGTTACCTGGGATATGGAGAAGGCTGAGGTACTCAACAACTTTTTTGCCTCAGTCTTCACCGGCAAGTGCTCAAGCCACACCACCCAAGTCACAGAAGGCAAAGGCAGGGCCTGGGACAATGAAGAACCACCCACTGTAGGAGAAGATCAGGTTCAAGACCATCTAAGGAACTTGAAGGCGCACAAGTCCATGGGACCTGATGAGATGCATCCACGGGTCCTGAGGGAACTGGCGGATGAAGTTGCTAAGCCACTATCCATCATATCTGAGAAGCTGTGGCAGTCGTGTGAAGTTCCCACTGACTGGAAAAGGGGAAACATAATCCCATTTTTAAAAAGAGAACAAAGGAAAACCCGGGGAACTACAGGCCAGTCAGTCTCTCCTCCATGCCTGGCAAGATCATGGAGCAGATCCTCCTGGAAACTGCTAAGGCACATGGAAAATAAGGAGGTGACTGGTAACAGCCAGCATGGCTTCACTAGGGGCAAATCGTGCCTGACAAATTTGTTGGCCTTCTATGACAGGGTAACAGTGTTGGTGGATAAGGGAAGAGCAACTGACGTCACCTACCTGGACTTGTGCAAAGCATTTGACACTGTCCTGCACAACATCCTTGTCTCTAAATTGGAGAGACATGGATTTGACAGATGGACCACTTGGTGGATAAGAAATTGGCTGGATGGTCACACTCAAAAGAGTTGCGGTCAACGGCTCAATGTCCAAGTGGAGACCAGTGATGAGTGGTGTTCCTCAGGGGTCACTATTGGGACTGGCGCTGTTTAACATCTTTGTCAGCGACATGGACAGTAGGATTGAGTGCACCCTCAGCAAGTTTGCCAACAACACCAAGCTGTGTGGTGCGGTTGACACGCAGGAGGGAAGGGATGCCATCCAGAGGGACCTTGACAGGCTTGAGAGGTGGGCCCGTGTGAACCTCATGAAGTTCAACAAGGCCAAGTGCAAAGTCCTGCACATCGGTCGGGGCAATCCCAAGCACAAATACAGGCTGGGCGGAGAATGGATTAAGAGCAGCCCTGAGGAGAAGGACTTGGGGGTGTTGGTTGATAAGAAGCTCAACATGACCCGGCAATGTGTGCTTGCAGCCCAGAAAGCCAACTGTATCCTGGGCTGCATCAAAAGAAGCATGACCAGCAGATCGAGGGAGGTGATTCTCCCTCTCTACTCCTCTCTCCTGAGATCCCACCTGGAGTACTGCATCCAGCTCTGGGGCCTCCAACATAAGAAGGACATGGAGCTGTTGGAGCGAGTCCAGAGGAGGGCCACCAAGATGATCAGAGGGCTGGAGCACCTCTCCTATGGAGACAGGCTGAGAGGGCTGGGGTTGTTCAGCCTGGGGAAGAGAAGGCTCCGGGGAGACCTCACAGCAGCCTGCCAATACTGAGGGGGCCCACAGGAGAGCTGGAGAGGGACTTGTTACAGGGGCATGGAGTGATAGGACAAGGGGTAATGGCTTTAAACTGGCAGAGGCTAGACTTAGATTAGATCTAAGGAGGAAATTCCCCACTCTGAGGGGGAATTGGCCCAGGTTGCCCAGAGAAGCTGTGGATGCCCCATCCCTGGCAGTGGTCAAGGCCAGGCTGGATGGGGCTCTGAGCAACCTCGTCTGGTGGAAGGTGTCCCTGCCATGGCAGGGGGGTGGAACTGGAGGATCTGTAAGGTCCCTTCCAAACCAAACCATTCTATGATTCTATTATTCTATGATCTGGGTAAAAGCACTTCAGTTTTCACTGGAGTGATAATAAAACCAGTAATAATATTGTCCTTTTTTGTAAAAGTCTTGAGATTTACAAAAGAAACCTTTACAGTCAAGGCCCTAAAAATGTAACCCTCTCCCCTCCGAGCCCCTGAACGTACCAGGATGGACCTTGTGCCTTGATTTCTGCATGCTTCTCTGCCCTCACTGGGCTTATCCCCACAGAGTGGCTAAGGCTGATACCAACGCTGCCTGCTCAGCCTGGGCGAGCTGGAGGGAGAGCTGGGGCACTGCGGAGGAGCCGACGGTACCCTGACCGTGCTGGGGGACTTGCCATGGCGGTGACTCAGCTGCTCCATGCATGTTAGCGCTGCAGAAGGCCTTGGCTTCAGCCTGCTGTCCCTGAGGGGCCTGGATGCGCAGTACAGTCCAAACTGGAAGTTTGTCAGTTTAGGTAAAAATCACGGGATAGCCTGGAACATGCCCGTGATGGCTCCTCGGCCCAGGGAGCCCCCCCTTTTCTGGCTGGCTTTGGTGCTGCAGCTCCTGCTGTCTCAGGGGCAAATCCCAAGGTCGTTGTCAGTGCCCAGCGAGGGGCTGTGCCAGCCCCACATGCCACGGGCAGCGCCAGGCCCACTCGCCATGGGCAGAGCCTCTGTCCTGCTCTCTCAGCTGATGTGGTGCTGCCTGCAGGAGGAAAGGAGGGAAAAGGCTTTCAACAGCAGCTAAAGGCGAGGCGAGGCGAGGCGAGGCGAAGCAAGGAACATAAAGGTGAGGTGAAGAGTGGCGGGGTGAGGCGTGCTGAGGCGAGGCACAAGAGCCCTGAGGCAAGGTGCCATAAGCTGAGGAGAGGTGCCACGAGCAGAGGCGAGGCAAGGCACAGAGCAGCAAGGCGAGATACGTGGTGGGATGATGTGAGACAAGCCACAGAGCAGTGAGGCGAGCAGTGGTGAGACGAGGTGAGGGAAGAGAGGCCTGGTGAGACACAGTGAGGCGAGAAGAGGCGCGTAGAGATGGTGTGCGGCAAGATGCAGCGCAGTGAGGCAGTGACACGGGAGGAGAGGTGCTGAGCGGTGAACTGGGGCACAGCGACAGGAGGAGAGGTGTGGCACCGTGGGGTGAGGCACAGCGATGGGAGGAGAGGTGAGGCTCCCATGCTGGGACTGTAACCGGAGGTGGGATCCAGCAGCTCTAAGGGCAGTTACAAGCTTAGTGGAAAATCGCTTGAAGTGGGACACTGCAGCAGAGGTGAGGTGAGGGGTGGTGACTTACAGTGGGGAGTGAAATGCCAGGAAAAAAAAATCTGGAATTGAGAAAATAGGTTTTGGCATTCCTTGTGGCCTGAAGAACAAGACTTTTCTTCCATCCAGACCAAGCAAACTCTGACAGAAACAGGACCAGGACAGACTCCAAAGCCCAAGGAATGTTCTGTTCACTTCTGCACAGAAAATGCATTTTAATACAACAGCTTTATACAGTAAGAGCATTAAATTTCCGTGACAAGATAGAGATAAAATTATTTGCTTTAAAAGAAGTAAATGCCTTGGCTATTACTTATATTCTAGTACCCTGTACTTTATGGAAATACATCAGAAAGAAGTCATCAGTTTCTATACCATATTTTTATTCACTCTTTGCAAACATTTGTGTGGGTGATTTATATGGACACTCAGGGAACAGCACTGGAAACTACAGCATGGGAGGATAAACTGGTCAGTCAGCGAAGTCAATGCAACAGCTTTGCTCACCATGAAAGCAACTTTCAGGTGAATTCTTGAAGCATTCACATCATAGGCTATGTGAAGCAGTTGCAGAATAATTGAAAGGGGGGGGGGGGGGGGCAAAAATTAGTAATAATTGCAGAGCCTGTTTGCAGACCATTTGCAAAGAGAGAAGAAAGGGATAACTGCACTGACTACTATGTTAGGCCAGCTCTCATGAACGTCTACACAAGTAGCACCAAAATGTCAAGAGCGATGTCTTTCAGTGAGTAAAGTCTTCAGATGTAATGTTTACAGAATACAGAGCTGTACAAATTTCTTTGATTAATTTTTTAGAAGTTTTATTGCAGTTTTATGTTTGGAACGTGCAGGTGTCACATCCAATCTTACAAGAGAAACGTGAAAAATTTTCCCATTTCTGCTTTCAGATGTCCTTCACCAGGAGCCTTTACAGGATTAAGTCTTTTGAAATGGTCTTTATTTCAAATTAATTAGAACATATCCATATCTATCATTTACTTTGAGAGGCTGTAAGTCGCTCCTGTACATTTCAATGTCATTCTGGTGACATTCAGATATGTCACAGAAAATGAAAAGGACGTTGAAAGAAAATGCATTTTCATGAAAATAAAGTACCAGGAACTCTGTAGTCCATATAATGAAAAAAGTGTTTACAATGGCTTCTCTGTGGCGGTGGATTAAAAGAAGCGTACAGAAGAATAGTACTGCTATTTTTGTTCTCACAATGCTACAGTGGCATTTGCACAGGGATTAATCTTCCGCATGTGCAGAGCGGAGAAAATGAAGCTGTTGCATCAGAGATTTAGGAACGAGAAGAGGCTAGGACTGCTGAGCTCCAGTAGACAAACTCCCTGCCCCAGTCAAGAACATTTCTATGCAGATCCAAATGATTGTTGGAGCTTACTCTCTTTCGTCAGTTCCCCAAATCATTCTGGCACAGATATCTGTCAGCTGCTCATTTTTATTTCAGCTGCCTTCCCTTGTGTTCTTTTTTAAGTGCCCAATTTCTCAGATTTCAATTTCCTGCCTAAAAGGTTACTGAAATAATCCTCCTCTCTCAAATTTCATCGTGTAATATATACAGTATGGCTAAATCTCTGTTCATTATAGCATGCTTCCAAAGCATTCAGGGAAATCATTAAGATGATGTTCATTATGAGCCCTATTATTGCACTACACAGCAAAACTAATTAAATAAAGCTGACATGAATAAAATCATTAAACACTCATCTTGGTTTTATTTGAGATTGTACCAGCCTGAGTTGCATTTCAGGCTAGATGGAGCCAGGCAATGACCTAGAGGCCTGTACAAAACCTGCATCCATCTAGGAAACTCAATATGCCTTAATCAAAATCAAACTCCAAATTTCAGTAGATGCCTCCTGTTCTTAGAAGGTCCTGACTGTCATTTTCAGCGTTGCATCCTTCATTACTCAGACTGGAAGAAAATCACGGCCAGGATGCCATGATGGTCTTGTTTTCAGAATCTGATACTAGAAACCAGCACCCCCATAATTACTATCACCTTGCTGTTAAATTTTACGTGTGGCCTTGCACAGGTCTCTTGGTTTCCTTGGGACAAGTTTATCCCAGCTGGTTGCATAAGAAAATTGTTGTCATCTACTTTCACAGCAGATTGTAAAAAAGAAAGATTAGCTGAAGTTTGTAAAATGCAATACGAATAAAATACATACACGTTGTGTACATCAAACTTCGATTATTACCGTCAGGAAGTGTCCAGTCTGAAGTCCTTTTGATTTTAATAAGATTTGATCACAGTACAAGATAGCCCTTGTTGTAAGGACTAGAGTTTGTTACAGCTAAAAAATGCACGCTTCATAAATAGCTGCAATACATACACCAAAGAGTTATCTCATGCCTAAAGAAAGACATTCTTTTTCAAATGTGCCATCAAGGATACCTACAAATACTCACTTATCTGTCATCTCCTCTCTTTCCTTCTTTTGACAGAAATATCGTGTTAACTCAAAAACGACATTACATCCGCTCCAGACTGACTGTTCTCCTTGCAACTATTTCTGTGCTCTGCAGCCCCAGTGCTTTCTTGGCCCACTGATCCCCTGCTCACCCGTCGCCCCCAGAACTCCAGGAGCTGCCCAGCAAGGCACGGTAGATTAGCGAAGGTTTGGCAGGTGTACGCAGGGTTGTAACACTCGCTGTCAGGGTACTCAGCGAGAGCTCTGCAGCTCTTGTTCTTCACTTCAGAGATTCTTAGCCCTGGTGGACTCTAGAAGCCTTTACTACATCAACATGCTTGCCAGGGGCAAAATCCTGGCCCCTGCTTAAATCAAAAGCAAAATGCCTAGTGACTTCAATCAAATTGGGTATTCATTGCACGTTTTCAGATTTTATTCTGAGGCTGATACAGGAAAATCAACAAAACTAGCTACTTTCTGTAGCTTGACAGGGTAAAGCCACGTTTCAGCATTTAAAACTCACAACAAAGCCTGCAGAAAAATATGCCTCATGTCCACCAATCCTTTCAACAAAATTCATCAAACTGCAATGGATGTGTATCTTAATTTTTAGACTCCACCAGCCCTCAACAGATGGATGCCTGGCTTGCCAGGATTATCAATCTTCGTGCACTAACATCCGCTATGGCATGGTCCATTTTCTCTGAATATTTCCATAAACTTTCTAATCTTGTACTTCAGAATGATAATTTTATTGATAGTAAGAAAGACCACAAAGGATTATGGATGCATTAGAAATTTAATGGGCAAACATGCACTTCCTGTAGCTCAATGGAAGTTAGTGGAAGCTTTATATAAAAGTGTTTATTCCTAAGTGTGGAGTCCAAGAATGAATTTACAGAATGTGTGTGTGAACATGCACACACATAACCCTACATGATATAAGAACATATGAGAAAATAATTAATAGAGCTCTGTATTAAATAAAATATAATTTTAAATGTTTTTAATAAAATATTACATTAAACTTGATTGTAGTTTAAAAATGAAAAATATTACAAATCCAGATATTTTAATACCTGTGGAATAAATTCATTAAGCTTGCTGACGTTACCTATGGCTACTATTGACCAAAATCCGCTTCCAAAATTTGACACAAAAATATTCAGTGTAAAAGGAAAGTGTGGAGTGGCATAAAGACTTAAAGCAGTCTAATGTTTCTTACCTAGTAAATCAAATCTACGCTTATTCCATTACAACAGATTATTTTTTATTAAGTTCTTTGCCTCAAGATCCAAATGTTTTATTTGCTAACAGGGCAACTCATTGACATGCTGCTAAGAACTGTTAAATGCGACTGGACATTACCTTTTTTGCAGACCTGTGAAGAATGCATCTTAGGCCTTTATTCAAAGGTTAAGAAAATATTTCTAGCTCCTCACTGAAGTGGTTAGCCACAAGCTACTCAACTCAGTCACATATTTTAAGAGCTATAAATGAAGCAGCGTCTGACCGCACATTTGGTGTGTTTGAACGCCGACACCATTTGTTTAAGCAACAGCTTCACGGGGCTGCGCTCTACAAACTGCAGAGCAGAAGAGAAGATCACGAACAGGAACAACGTCCTGTTCTGAGGTGTGCCCACATCCAGCTCTTTTGCGCACTACCTGCAGTGCGGCCACACTCTCTGGGGCCATGGCCAAAGAATTACTTTCAGCAAATCTTTACAGAAAGTTTTCCTCACTTAGATCCTTGACAGCAGGACTAAGCACAGTGGAAGTGTTATTGCCCTCGGTGAGAAAGACACAACTGAGCTTTCCAGCAGTTACCTGTGAATTGTGTATCTGGGGTTTTTATGAGTGTTTACTGTTTGCAAGTGCCAGGCTGCTTTGTGGCCCCTAAGGAGCACCCACCAGGCTCACAACGCTTACCACAAGACTGGGTTTATGGTCAGACCTGTGGGCTGTCGACGTTAAGGGATTACCAGTGGAGATTACCGCCCTGTCAAAACCACACAGCCCCTCTCCAACACAGTATGTCAGAATGACAGAATTTTTGCATAACACTTACGGTTTCATAGTAACTTGGATCATCCTGACACAGAGGCTAGGTCAAGGAATGACAGTAATGGATAGCACATCCCAGAGGACACTACCTTCTGCAGGCCTGTGAGTAGTTACTCCTGGTTGCAGCTGGGCCAGCACACCTGAGCAGTCCAGGGCAGGACAGCAGCTGCCAGGAAAGCAAATGTGAGAAAGAAATGCTCTAAGAAGTGCCTCTTACCTCTCCTTGTGCACTTGCTGGGCTGACAGAGCCGGAGGCAGCCTGTTAACCCACGTGCCAGGCAAGCTAGTCTAAGACTACGACTAGGATTCCACTCCTGTTCTTTTTTTTTTTTTTCCTTGGAAGCACACTGCTTCCAAGACTATAGCAGCTGCTATTTGATCAAGTCTACCCCCACACTTTCCAAAAGCTATTAAGTCAGTATGCTTTTCCTCATTCTTTTTTCCCATTACTTACGTGTCAGAAGCAAATCCATTTTCTATTTATATCCAGATTGCTTTCAGTAATGAAATCAATACATGGTACTTAGGGAATTTAGAATAAATGCAATTGTAACAGTTAAAGTGAATAATCATGTTAAAAGAATGCAACTGCATTTTACTGTTACTAAACATCCAGAAAGCTTGTCTAGCAGTAAAGCAATCACCAGGGAAGTCTTTTCAGAACAAAGTTTGCTCTCCAACTGAAGATGCAAAGTCTATGTCAAACATTTGTTTTTCCCCAAACATTTTGTATACTCTAACAATAGATGAATAGATTATGCAAACAGGATGATACACAAACCACAATTTCATGCTCCATGCTCTATGATTTTTGCTTTGTGACTTTACGCATTTGTCCCAGACCCTAATGTTCTCAAATCTACTGCTGTTTCCATTGTTAAACTAATATTTTATAATGGCTTTCAAAACCTCTATTCGCTCAGAAATTCTCCTTATTCCTTTAAGTCAAGCCCAGCAATTCCCAGCCTCCATGTCTAGCTCCTTTGTATTTCTTCTTGCTCAGAAGAGATCCTCAGGAAAAATACTATGTCTCTTGAAAGGTTTATCAATAAGGAAGAAACTTGGTGAAGGTTAAACCAGCTTGGGTAATATTAATGAGCTATTACACTACTACCTTGTAGGTGGCATAAGAAAGATGCCATTAGGGAATTCGGTCAGTACGGAGATAAACACTGCTCTAATGAAACATTAAATAAAATATGAAAACCCATAGGTAAATGCACGAGAAAAAGATGCATTGTGTTTGCAGTCAAATTACATTGATATAATACACAGCACATGCTTAAAAATAGCATGAAATGGAAAAATTAAAAATGCAGTCATTCTAGAAGCAAAATTAAAAATAAATAATTTGAGGTATCTGACTAGAAGCTTAGTGTGAACAAGCTTTTTCCCACCTTGCAGTGCTAAGGTATATACTGATTGTTCATGTAACGAGCTGCTGAAAACAAAGAGGATCACAGAATTGGGTAGGCTTGCATGCTGCCCCTGCACAGCATCTTGTGGTGCCACAGCCTAAGACGTAATACAGGGCTAGACGGAGCACTGGCATGACCTAGCATGACACCTCCTATATTAAAAAAAAAAAAAGGGAGGGGGGGCACGGGGAAGAGGGAACAGAGAAAAGTACATTTAAAGTTGTACACATAAAAAAGGCACTTTTCTTTTTGATCAGGCCAGAACAGAAGGTATAAAATATAACTTATCTATTTGGAGCTGGATCTTTGGCCCCTAAACCAGAAAGAAAAGGACATCTTTATTAGTACAGGGTGGAGAAGGGGAAGAGAGAATAGATATTGTGTTTCTCTGAAGAGGTGCATCGTGGTACCACTCACAATAGTTCACCTCTCTGTTGTCACTTACTCCACTGGCCTGCATGAGGATTAAGCATCACTGCAATGACTCCGACAGTTCAGTTTAGAGAAATACGAAATGTAGGTTTTCCTGCGGTACATATCAGTAAATCTGTGGATAACAAAAAGTTGGTAGCTGCCCAATCAAACTACCAGCTTCCAAATGACTAACAGTAAAAAAAAAAAAAAAAAAAATCAGTATGTCTTGATGCCAGGTTTTGACCCCAATATTATTAGTCACAAGGGAAAGAATGATCTCTCATGCAAATCTTTGTCCTCTGATGAAAAACAAGGAAGTATAAAAAAATTACAAAATGAAAAAAAAAAAAAAAAAGGAAAACAATTCTTAAGACAAGATGTCTTGATTTAAAAAGTACGTTTAATAAATTTATCTCTACCCATTTGAAACACTACTGTAAAAAGGCAGCATGAAAAGAGAGAAACATAAGTTATTGCTATATCATTCCATGTTGCTGGAGCTAATGTTCTACTTTAAAAAACTTTTAAAGCAGTTTTCAGTCAAATTTCTAATTAATTTGTTCTGTATCATATTCTTACTAACTACAAAACATAATAATGTGCACCAATTAGAAAATGTGCAGAAAAGTCACCAATTAGTGTTTTCAGAGATGTGAAATATTTCATTACTTCTTTCATCAAAAGAGTAGTTTATCTGCATTTGCTGCATTATTAATGTTATCCTACAACAATGCTGTTAATGCAATTTCATTATTTCTACTTCAATGAAATCAGAGAAAAGATCCGTGTACTTTTTTCTTATGATTTTTACAAGCTGGAAAGTAATTTATCATCCACAAATGAAAACAGGAAATTTGTTCAAGTACTGTTCCCTTCTACAAATCAGACTTCTCTTTTTGTCTTTGTAGATGGATTTCGTCATGAATTTGCTTCCTAAACTTCAACATGACTTCTACATCTTTGTAGACGAGCATTTCTTCAACAGACAAGAGCTTAAAGCCATTCAGTTTAAAAGTTGACATGTGCTGCACAGAATTCAACATTTTTAACGACATTCTAACTGATTCACTTAAAGTAGAACAAACAGGAAAAATCCTAGCAGTCCACAACCCCAAATGTGTGCTGTCGCTGGAGAAGAGCTGGTCTGAAACCTTTATGCCCCAGAGGTCCAAGCATTCTGGTAAGCTGACCCCAAAAAACTGGAGTGAATGTATATCTGACAACAATTTCACACTCTTTTTCAAGTCGTCTTCTACACTAAACACCATACTTACATACTTCACTTGATCGTTAGCTTTTATACTTAATGAACTCAGAAAACAGTTTGAAGGTATGTCTACTTTCAAATTTATGTATGATCCACTAATAATGCTGTTCTTCCCTACTGAGACTTCAGGTCCAATTCTAGAGTATTCAATAACGGATCCGGGTCCTATAAAACACCCAGGCTCAAGTATGCTTTGAATGATACTGGCTGATCGATCCAAGGTCTCAGCTTTGTCAGGAAAGATGCTAAAAGCCACAGACAGTAAGTCGAGCTCAAACTTCAGTTTGCTATCAGATGTAAAATGAAACAAATACTCTTGAGTAGTTCCAATGTGATAGAACTTGGAGTTGTTTAAGACTATAACATTAAGCGTAGTTCCTTTCAGAAGGGAGTATAGCTTCTGCCGTACTTCTACTAACCGCGATTCCTCTTTTGTGGCATTACTGGTACTTTTTGTGTAATCTTCAGTGGCTCCAGGTCCCAGGGCCTGGAGGAAGTCACCATACGCATCTATTTCACAGCAGAGAGTGCCCATCTGCTTATAAAATGTCAGTAATCGTTTTGCAATGCTATGATCCATGTAAAATATACTGTCTGTATACACACACTCCGAGCCCATTTCTGAGTCACTGTGGCGTCCAGAGGAACTTAGCCGAGAACAATTCCCTCTTACGCATACTGCACCACACTGGCGCATCGTCTCAATATCAGGCTTGTGCAGGAAATGATGGCAAGATGTGTATTCAAGTCCTCCTTTTCCTGAAAAACTGGATGGATCTAAAACAAACACTCCATGAGTGGTCCCAACTGTCAAATCTGAAGGGTGAGCTAAGGCAGTAAATCCAGGTTTATCAAACGTGACGGTTTCTGTAACTCCAGTGCTGTAAAGTTCTATGTCATCCGAACACGTAATGAGAATTCCTGGTTTCATGTGGCTGGGGAAATCAATGTACATGGCAAGCTTCAGCTCCAACATCTGATAAATGGGATCGCCAAAAGGCAAAGCTGTGAAAATCTTTCCCAGTGCACTTGCATTTGGTAAACGTTGACTGTAACCACCTTGAAGAAAAAGACATTTTTAATTATACAGAGACACTGTATATAAATAAGCAAAACCTAAACCTATATAGCTATTTTACATATACACAAAGGTGTAACACCCACCCCCCCGCCCCTGGCTTGGTCATATACTAAGTATTCCTCAAAAAATGACAGATGAAAAAAAAAAATAATAAAAAAAAAAATCAATCATTCTTCTTCAAACGTTTCTCAAATCAGATCTGACCTTATGTCCAAAATTTACCATGCCTTTTCTTTACCTTTACTTTGCTTCAGAGCTGGAATATGGACCACTTGTCTATAACTTAAGTGAAGAAAGCAAATGACGCCTGCTTTTTGCTTGAAAAAAAAAGGAGGACCCCCGCACCTCCGCTGGGAATTTCAAGTCAGAGGTAAGTCAAATAAGCAGTGGTCTGGTCAGGTGACTTGTTATTACCTGGTTTCTTTCTCCTCTGCAAGACTGATGCACCTTTTGGAAGTGTTCTGACTAACTGGACAAGGTGGCAAGTATTCAGTCTGCCTGTAGTTATGAGGGCCCCTGGGTCCCCTACAGAGAGGGGCATCTCCTTCAATGGGTATTTCAAGGCAGGAGCTTAATTCAGATACTCTGAATTACACTTCCTTCTCCACTGTTTGAGAGAACAACTTAAGTATGAGAAGAAATGCTTAAGTGACAGTAGTATCTCCTAAGCATCGATCTAAATTCAAATGATCAGATCAGATACATTTGAAGTTACTTTTCTGAGGGAACTGCATTTCAGAACTCTGACTCTGCCATCCCATTATTTTTAGAAAAAAATAAAAGAAAAAAGGGGTACAACTTTAGCGTGTGAAATGTAAAACAGAATTTACCAGAATGAATGAGCAGCACAATAAAAGAAGTCCATTTATCACCATACAGATCTTCCAAGCATCGAAGAACATGAAATGTTGATCCACCATTTCCTAAACAAAAAATATGTTAGTATCTGCTGAAAAGAGCACCAATAACATCTGCGTTGACACATGAAGCATACGGGGATCTGGTGCTGTGGCAGGATGATCAGGAAGCATGTTTTAAATGCTGCCTTTTGCTGTGGAAAACGTGTCATTTATTTTTTAAAAAGTCCTATGACTGCAGAGACTATCTTTTAAGCAAACCGAGTGTCAATGGATGCACAGATGCCCGAAATTTCCTAAACCAGTTCTGACCGAACAGTCTTTCTGCTGTATCGCAGCTGACAACATCACGCAACGAAGATGATGGACAGCCACTCTGGAAGCCTTGTGCACTCAGAGGGGAGGGCACCTTGAGCAGACAGCTCGTGGGAAAATACCATGTTCTCCCCTCCCAGACGTCCTCTGAGCGGCCCCAGCACGTGAAGCATTTCATCGTTTCAACAGGCCATAACTTAACCATAAAAACCAGCTCCTGTAGGAAACAAGTCATACTGAGGTTCACTACTGACTTGAAGCAAGCATTCAAAAGTACTTTTGACATTTACAGTACAGAAATGAGGAAAAATGTTTGGGATATGAGGAAATGGTTTGGGATATTTTTTATGTGCTCCTACAACATATAATTGCTAGATTTCTGAGAATAAATCTCTGCCTGTTATTTTACAGTGCGGACAGGCTACTGAGATTAGTTACTTTCTACATCAAAGTGAACAGGTATTAAGAGTTATAGGATGATATTATGGACAGACTACTTCTAGGTTTTTGCTGCGCATTGGGTAATATATTAAAACATATTCACATTGTTTAAATTTAAACAATCAGGTTAAGGTAAGAAGTATGAATTTATAAAAAACATGAGTTAGTGTTGCTCTGTATTCCATACGATACACTCAGAAGAGCCATACAGCATCACTGACATGCACTCACTCAAAACCACCACGACGATGGAGTCCCAGAGAGTACAGCGGGAAGTCTAATGGCCAAAAATTAGCTTACTTTAAGTCCGAAAAAGCAGCCAAGCCACGATGCTCGCAGTTGCACAACTGAATCAAAACTACACGCTATTTAATGGCATTAGAACTGACATTTGTGCTTTAATTAATACTTCAGACGTTAGCAGCATTTTGGAGCCCTTTCATTGCAGCAGGCAGCACACAAGCACAAAGCCTGTTTCCACCTGACCAAAAAGGAGTATCGTTATGTAAGTGCATTATACAACTCTGTTAAATATATAGTACACCAAGCGAGTATAACTCGCACAATAACACCGCGAGGTGCTGCGCCTGCTGCCCGTGCGGTGTGCCCGTACCCTGCTGCGGCTAGGCCAGCACTCGCCGCGCGGGCGGGGCGCGGTGCGACCCGCTCCACGTCCACGCCCAGCACACGAGCCCGCGTGCTCGCGCCGCACGCCGCGGCTCTTCCTTCTTTTCGGATCTACACCAGACCCTGCCTGAGCTCGCAGGAACTGAAGTCGGGGCAGGCAGGGCAGGAGAGGCCCGGCCAGCGTCACGGAGCCCCTTCTGCCCCTCCGAAGCCAAAAGCAGCTGCCTGCAGCGCGGACACGGGCTCGTCCTGCCCAGCCGCTGCCCCCCGCGAGAGCAAGGGGAGAGCCGACGACGGGTGCCCACCGATTTTCGGTCCAGGTGGATCCACAAAAACATGGTACCGGACCCCCAGCGGCAGCTCCCTTCTGCGCAGCTTCTCCGCCAGCTGCTGTCGGTAGGCCAGCGCCTGCTCCGCGTCGGCGGCCGTCACCGCCACGACGTCCCAGAACTCGCCGGGGCGGGCGGCCTTCCCTGCCGGCAGAGCGGCACCGCGTCAGGCGCGCCGGCGGGCGGGAGCCACCGACCCCGCCGGAGCGCCGCGCCGAAGCCCGAGGCGTCCCGAGGCCAGGCAGGGCGCACCCGACCCACGGGACGCCCGCGGGCCGGCCGCAGGCCGAGCGCTCCGCAGCCCCGCGCCGAACGCGGCTCGGCTGGGCCGGGGCCGGGCCCCCCCCGCCGCCTCCCCGCCCGCCCCGCCCGGGGCCGCCCCACCTCTGAGCGCCGCGAACCGCGCCAGCCGCCGCCCCGTGGCCTCCCGCCGCGCCGCGCTCCGCTCGCCCGCCGCCGGCATGGCCGCGCCGCCGTCCGGGGGCCGCGCCCCACCGCCGCCGCCGCCGCGGCGTGAGGCGCAGCCGGAGCGCCCGACCCGGAAGAGCCGGGCGGGGGCCCGGGGCGGGGCTCGGCGGGGCGGGCGGGGTGCCCGGTGCCCGGTGCCCGGGTCGGCCCCGCGGCGCCGCAGCCGAGCTCAGCGCTCGGGTCGCGCCCGGGGCAGGGCTGGGAGGAGGGCTTGCCGCCTGCCGCGGTGCGGTGCGGAGCGGAGCGGACGGGAGACTCGCCTCGGGCCGCCGCGGGGGGCGAGTGCGAGCCCGAGCCCGGGCAGCGGGCCCGAGGGGGCGGCAGCGGCCGGGCGCCGGCGCCGGGCCGCTCTCGGGGCTGGGCCTGCCCGTCGGCGTACGGAGAGGGGCCGCTGCTCGCCTCTCCGCGGCTTCGGCCTCCCCGTGAAGTGGGGCCTTACCCGGGCCGCTGTCGGGCCTGGGGGGGACAGGGCCACGGCGGGACGGGCTGGATGGAGGCCTTTTCTGCGCTGCCGCCGCCCTCGCCTGCGCTCCGGTCTTTTTCTTTCCTTTTTTTTTTTTTAATAGTACCTGATCACTAAGTTCTTGGGGCTAAAGCTATTGCAAGCGGCGTTGTGTTCAGAAGGAAAAGGCACCGCGTCCTCCGGCTGTCCTTGCCGGAGCTCTGTGCCTGCCGCCGGTGCACGCGCCGGCTAAACGCTGAACCGTCAGGTGCGCTTTGTCTGCCGTGGCCCTTGGGTTTTTTAATGCAAACGGGGATTTTTAAGGAAAGAAATTTCTTTCCCATTGTTTTTAGTTACACAACTGGTAGAAAAAACATTCATACGTCGGGGCTCAGCTTTGGAAATGCTTTGCTGCCTCAAAACGCAGGGCCCGTGTTGAGCTCAGAATCTGAAGGGCTGGGTTTCCCCAGGGCTGACGCCTTTAGGCTGCGTGTTTGTAGAAGCAGATCGTCGTTTGGAGGTTTAGGATACATCTCCGTGGTGGTCACAGGAGGAAATAGGGTGAGTTAGGTTGCTGGTTTGGTAGTCTCATTAGGAATGGAATCCTAATTGCACATGAACTAATCCGCTTCAGCCTTCCTTGCCCATGTCTGACCTGTTTGCATGTCCTGTGGCACCCCCCAGCCATTCCTGGGGTACGCTTGCTGGGCCCTGAGCTGAGCGGGGTTTGGAGTTGATGAACGGATCCTACAAGGACTTACTGCAGGCTCTTGTATTGTGTGTGATTATCTGATATCTTCTGGCAGTATTCACACAGCTGAAAGTTTTTCCCGCTGCAGTTCTTTGCCCTGGATATTGTGATTTTTGATCTGTGGACTTCATCTGTCTTCCTGATTTAGAGTCTGCTGAGACTACAGATACCAAATACAAATAGATGAAAATGAAAGGAGGGTTTGTCTTGATAAGATCTCATTATGCATAAATCTTACAATAAAAAGTAGCTGTAAAAGCACGATAGGAGCTACTGAAAAAAAGAATTTAGGAAGTTAAAAAAAAAGTTAGAAAAAATCCATAGTTTTTCATGATTGTAAACCGCTGACAGAGAAGATTAAAGAAAAAAAGATGAATACTCCACTGCAGCTTTATCAGTTTGAGACTTTTCTGTGATGCATGTGATAACAGCCCTAATCAGAGTGATGTACACCACAAAGATCTGTTTGATCCTTCCTTGTGTTCTCAACTTACTCTAGTAAGGGACACAGCCTGTTTTGTTGAAACTATACTTTTGCTCTTTTGCATTGAGTTTTTGTTGTTGACAACAACTCTATTGACCTCAGTGAGAAAAAGTTCCTGGATCCTAAGTCCAGCTTTAAAGATTTAAGGTTTAGTTACAACAGGTGAAGATTCACTGCTTTTTACAGTTTTTTTTTTAATACTGTTTTCCCCTTTCTTACCTCCTGGCTAATGTAGCATTAGTGATGAATCCTGTCAATTGACTGTGTTTCATGAACCCAATTAAAAACTGCATCACCCCAATTACATTGAAAAGTGCTCTAGACATTAAGCAAACATTTTCTATTTTAAGTCAGAAGGATGAGCGATTCTTAGCAAAGCTGTGAACCCTCACATATTAACCAGAAAGTCTTCCTGTGTCCCATTCCTTAAGAGTAGTTTATTTGCCGAGGGAGAATTCCTAGCTTTCTGAATTGGAAAAAAGGAATTGAAGTTGGGAAGTCTTTTTATGGTCTTATGGTAGAGTCCCCTTTATTGATTGTGCTCTTCTTAATCTGTCCCTGACTCATGGGTCTTAAGACGTGGCATATAATAAATACAGTTTGGGAGAGGTGTCTTTTATAGCTCATGTATTTCATAGAATCATTAAGGTTGGAAAAGACCTCTAGGATCATCCAGTCCAACCGTCAACCCAACACCTCCATGCCTACTAAACCACGTCCCAAAGTGCCACGTCTACACGTTTTTTGAACTCCTCCAAGGATGGTGACTCCACCACCTCTCTGGGCAGCCTGTTCCAATGCTTGACCACCCTTTCAGTAAAGAAATGTTTCCTAATATCCAGTCTAAACCTCCCCTGGTGCAACTTGAGGCCAGTTCCTCTTGTCTTGTCGCTTGTTACTTGGGAGAAGAGACCGACCCCACCTCGCTACGACCTCCTTTCAGGGAGTTGTCAATAGTGCTCAATA
Source organism: Mycteria americana (assembly GCF_035582795.1). Lineage (NCBI taxonomy): Eukaryota > Metazoa > Chordata > Aves > Ciconiiformes > Ciconiidae > Mycteria > Mycteria americana. The sequence continues at coordinate 70,203,748 of NC_134371.1, read as the reverse complement.
GTGACGCAGTTTTCACAGTGTGATTAAAAATACATGCTAATTTACAAGTCATTTAGGAAACCACTGGCGATACAAAGTAATTAATGGTTTACTGACAATAATACTAATTCCTTTTTAACTACAGCAAGCCTTTGAAGCTATAATTGGGACCCTAATGCTTGCAGTGAAATACTGCTGCAATTCAACAGAATTTTTGTTTTGAACTTTTCGTCATTAGTCAGACTTCCTAATGCATACATTTCTGTTTGCAGTCTCTAAGATAATCCAAGTCTAGAATAATTATTGAATCCAGCTATTCATGGTAATAATTTATTTTAAAATTATTTCCGTTGGATGGTTATTCATACTTTTAATAGTAATATTTCATAATCACTTTACCTGATAGTTGATTCCAGGAAATGATAGTTTGTCATCAATACTGCATTGCTCTGTCCCCCAAAATTTCAAATAGTACATAAAGTAATGTAGGTGATTCGTTAGATTCAGTGGCAGAGCCAGTGAACCGCTCCAGGAAATACGTTTTGTCTGAGTGATGAAAGCGGAGATGTTCACCGTTTGTGCTTAGTGGAGTCCCGGGAGAGCTTTTGTGAGAGCAAAACTATTTACACTGGCATTCAACTGAAGTGTAAGTCCCCAAATTGCTTTTTTCTATGGAAATTGTGGTTACAAAATAGCAGAAAACACGTATGTTGTTGTGTGTTGCTGAACGCCACCTCACCTCCCGTCTGATCATGCTGGTCTCCCGTATCCCTCAGTCTTTGGTGTAAGGGCCTTAGGTACAGCCCAGCTCTGCAATCCTTGTGTCAAGTAGAGAAGATGGATTAATGTGCAACTCGTTGCATTTGTGTATGAACATTTGGTTAAGTAAATAAAATGTGAGTGCTGTGGAATCATGCCAGGAGTTAGCAAAGTACCTTCTGTGACCCTTGGGAATGCAATATGTCGTATACAATGCCGTTAGCACAACAGTATTTCTTACTTAAACAATTAGTGCCACTGGAGTTTTCTCTGCCCTGTGGGTGTATGGTATTTCACAAGTAGTATTATAACAAATAGCTGGATATTTTCTTTGGTTATCTGAAATTCTCCTTTTAAAGCTGAACACAGCCTTTTACAAAGTCTTTGTATTCTTCTTTTCCTGGATCTCTGAGGGATGAATCAAAGGAGAGAGCTTATCATGAAGAAGTTAACTGAATACAGAATATCTTGTTTCTACTTCAAAAAATCTGATACTTGAATGTCAGCAAACTATTGATCAGAGTCTGTTGTAAAAAAGTTAGAAGGCCTGGTCATAGTTCAGTGAAATGGGCTGTATCTAAAGAGTGTGGGGCATTTGCAATATTCTTTTTTTCACTTAAAATATGCATCCTCTCAAATAATTACGTTATCAGTATTGATTCACTTGGTGTTGTGCTGGAGCTCCATGCACATCAGGTAAATAATAATATGTTGTGAAGATGCAAAAACGAAGTTGATTTGTCTTTAGATTTGTGTAGTTGTATTCCTTAGGAGCAATATATATTGAATAAAGTATGATTTCTTCACAGAGGAAGCTCTTCTGAGTGAGTGTATTCATTTTTTTACTAGGGACAGGCGGTTACATCTTGGGCTGACAGAATTTTTGCTGTATGTGATAAAAAGGCAAGTGTTTTTCCCATGCCTGCCCTGCTGTTTGGTGAGAAGGCGTGATAGCAGGAGTTTCAGTGTTTGAGGTCTCCCTTCCTTTAGAAAGGAGTGGAAAGGATGGTGATGGTAACGTGGTTGGTTACACGTGAATTCAGGATTTTTCAGTATTGAAATGGATTTCGTTTAAGGGCTGTAGTTTGAAAAAAAAAATCTTTGCTGTACAGAGAAAATGATAAAACTTCTTGCGAGTATTTTGTACGTTTTAAATGACATAAATAAATAGGAAAGGGCTATATGACAGTTTACATACTGTAAGCTGGTAATGATTTATTGTTCCTACTGTGCGTTGAACTGCTTCATCTGTCTCTCTGTAAGTGGTTAAACCAGGAAGGCACCTGCGGCTTCCCCTCTCCCCAAACTTACTCGGAAGGTTTTTCTGTAGATATTTGGTGTACGTTCTCCAGTTCTCGGTTTAAATTGCTGTTAATCTACTATTTAATCATTCAGTTCATGGATCAAAAGTTGAACTTTAAACTGCAGTTTCACATTTGGCCTTCTGAGCTCTACACGTGCTGGAGATAAAATGAGACAGAACAAGCCAGAAACAGGAAAATTCTGCAACGCTGCTTAGAACAACGTAATCCAAAATTCCAGTCAGATTTGCAGTACGTCCAGTTTTTTAGATACGTAAAACGATGGCGCTGTGCTGAATGGCTCAAAGAGTGCCTGGTGTTTCATAGCTGCTGCAGTGACCTCCGAGTTTTGCGCGATCATCCTGCAGTCGCGAAGGCCAGGTTCAGCCCTTGTCTAGTTGGTAGATTTACTTCTATTTATTCCAGTATTGAGCTGGCCTGCATACGACTGTTATAATCTTAGGTGTTAATAAATTACATTCTTCTGAAGGATGAATTTTCATCATTATTTCAGATACGGCATCTTCCAGGTCCAGTGTTTTGGGAAGGCATGAAGGAATTAAGTCTACTGTATCTTCATGATAATGAAACTGGAAAAATGGCTAATGTGCATTCATTATCTTTCAGTCCTAATCTGATAGGCCTCACGTTGTTTGATACTCCACTGAGCCTGAAAATAGCCTGTAGGCATATTGTTGTTAACAGCATTTTCTCCCTCAAAGCACTGGGTTACTGTGTAATTTCTGATGAGGAAATTGTTGGGAGATGGAAACCTCGTGACAAACAGAAATGTTTTTGCCATTATCTTCTCCTTGACGTTTCTCCTGTTGCTAGAGAGGTAAGCCAGCTTGTAGCACGCTGTTCTCTAAAGGTTCAGTTGTGACAATGTTTTTTCTAATTGCATGGCTCTTGTTTGATTAGAGCTTCATTAACACAAAATTTTATTGAACTGTGTTCAATCTAAGAGGATTAGGGATCCGTTACTGAAATTGTTTATTTAATGTGGCTGCATAATGTTTTTCAGGTGATGTAGTGGAACTGTATGGTATCTTGCTTCAGAACAAAACATGTATGTATTAAGAACAATGCTTAACTGAATATATGTAGTCCACTTAGCTCACACTAAGTTCCTAATTCTTTTGTCCTTCATGTTTGTTAACACCTGCCGGTGCATCCTTTGGTTGAACAGGTAGGAGATCATCTGTGCCCTCTTTGTACGTGTTAAACCAGTTGAGCTTCCCAATTTGAGCTTTTTGCCGAACTTGCACGGGGTTCCAGTCCTGGGGTCCGCTTTCTAGGTGCAAGAAATGGCCCTTGCCTTGCTGCGTGCGGTCAGAGCAGCCAGCCCACGCAGCAGCCGCGGCAGCAGCCGGGGGCTGAGGGGTCCCCCCGTGGCAGCAGCCGGGGACCTCTGCTCTGAGCGGGGCTCAGTCCCGTAGGCTGCTCCGCCGCTGTCTCTTGGCGTTGCCTTCCGACGGGTAAATTGAACAGGCTGGGGACATTGCTCTGGCCCTGGGGCCAAATGGCACGTGCAGAGATCTTTTAGAAATCTTATTTAATACTTCATCTCTGCTTACTTAATAGGACAAGAAATACCCCGATGTAGACAGGAAGCCCGTGTTTTATTGCTTTCTGGGGTTTCCTTCTAACTCTGGACCATGCTGTCCCGTCTTCCTGTACGTTTCCTTGTCTGTTTTCTCTAGAAGTCTTTTCAGCACGCCTTTTCTCATCTTGGCTAGATTTACAGCTAAACGAAGTATTTCTTGTTTACTACAAAATCATACTAATTTATTTTCCTCTATATTCAAGGCTTTCCATTGGGCTTTTTAAAACTTCCCCATTTATTCTTTGTGTGAGTCCTTTCTAAACATTTTCATTATCATTTCTGTTACTTTGTCTTTGGGGAACCCAAGCCCTTTGCCTGAAAGCAGATAGGGAAAAACTCATTCTCCTGCCTCTAACCATTCTCTAAGCCTAGCAGTTATTGTAAAATATTTTCCATTTTCTAGGCCAGTGGGCATATGATAAATCTTTCATCAAAACTGGCTACCTGGAGACATTTCATGATAAAGCTATGTTTTTATTACAAATGTTCATCAAAATCCATGACTTAGATACAGACAGGCTCTCACATTACTGTTTGCGCATAGGACAATATTTTTTCATATGCTATTTGTAAATTGGTTGTTGCCTTGGTGACTAGGGATAGCAAAGACACCACCAAAAGCATTTAAACTGTCTTTTAAAATTTGCGACCATGTTTTTGTAAATGACCAGTCAATTTTACTCAGGTCCCTTTTGATGTAACAAAACTAGTGCTTATGGAAATAATTTCAAGGACCTGTTAATAGTCAATCATTATTTAATCTATACAGTTTTAAATATGCTAGTGATTTAAAAAATAATACTTTCAGAAGTAAAAAAAAGTATGAGAAATTCTGTGCATAGAACAGACCGTGCTTTTACTTGACATAGCATAATTTGATTTTATAGGCTATGTAAATCCACTCAAGTTATGAGATAGGAAAATTTCTGTTATTTGCTTTTCCCAAAGTATGGTAACATGAGAGACTACCTCAAAATAAAAATACACGATGGCTGTACTCTGAGCCAGAACACTGGATCTGCACGACTTGGAACTTGGTATCTTTCATACCATGCGCTTTCAAGGACGTTATGTTAGAGCTATATGTATTAGAATTATATGCACGCTGCATTCAACAAGATATTTCTTTTGTCATTGAGGATGAACTTTTGGAGTCTCAGCACTTGTTTACTAACATATTTAGTTTAATTTGTTAAAGTCAGGTGAATGGCAGAAAACAAGTACTGTAAATAGCATCTCTCCTGCAGATAAAACCATTACTGCATTTTCATTTTATCTGTTACATTGTTAAGAACTTGATTGTATTTCATCGTGAAGATGTAAAATAACTTCATTTGCATATAAAACTGCCCATACTTCATAACTACAAGAGCAATCACTCCAGTAATAATATTAAAAAGCAGAAAGTATTTGATATCTATATTTATTCAGTTGGATGACTTCATCGAAAAGTTTGTGTGTCAGGATTTTAGTGTTTTGTCAGGTCCCAACGCTGGAACTATCTACAGAAGTTATCCAGGCTTCGTGCATTTTTACTGTTTGGTGAAGTTAACAGATGTTAACAGATGCAGTTCTGTTGGTCAAAACATTTCTTCATTCAAGTCTTTTTTGATAAGTCAGTGGAGTACACCCATCTCTGTAGGTGACATGGTTTATTTTGTGTGCTTTTCTCTCTAGCTTGTATGTTTAGCTGTGCTTTTACCGGGTACAACAATTTGTGCTATTCCCCACCGTTGCTCGTGTACTTGGATAGGAGTCATTTTCCTGGGCCTGGAGGCTTTCTGCAGTTTGTTGACATTTTAACGTATAGTTGTTGTCTTATTATTTTCATTAAGGAGGCTATTCTCTTGCAGCTTTCCAGAACAAGGTTGTACCTCACGCTTTTTCTTTACCGTCTCTACTGTCTAGTATGAAAATGTATTAATGGAACATCAAAGTAGTATTATTCTTCAGAAGGGGGAAGAGGGGGGCTAAGTGCATTTGACAGAATTTACTTCTTTTGATTCTCACAAGCTTTGGTAAGCTGTAGTAGATTTATGCACTTTTCTTTGGAATGAAAGCGTGTTCTCGTGAGCAAGCGAGGCAGCGGTGCAGAGGAATGCCTGTGGAGGAGGAGAAGTACACAGTTACTCAACATCGTTCAACATAGACAATAAAAGATTGGTTTTGAGGGTAGATTACTCCTTCCCTCCCCAAAATAGGTGGTAGTTTAAGTGCAGCCTTAGCTTTGGTTCCTAGTTTTTTGCAGAAGGGTAGTTTCAAGTATAGTAAAGTCAGTTTTGGCCTTGACCTTTCCGTAGTGACAGCTAAGGCCCGTGGAACTGATCCTGCATAGATGGTTGTTCCTGTCTTTAATGATGCTGTGTTTGCTTTATATCTGGTTAAAAGCTCTTGGGTTATTTTTTCCAGAGGAAGACTTGCCTTTTGGGTGATCTTGTGAAAAATTCCCTGTTTGCAATTGGTGCTGTAATTGGATCTTTTTTGGTATTTTTTCTATTTCCTCAACTCACATTCCTTTCCTGAGGGTCATTTTTTATTTGTATTATGCCTGTCAGAATTTTAATCAAGACAGAGAGAGGATCATGGCATTATTTTTCTGCCTATTGATCCTTCTTATTCCAGTTTGTTTCAGCAATATTTTAGCCTATTTTTACTTAGTGGCTAAATCAAAAAGATGATAAAACCTGTGCCCCAGTGATAGTTTTCTTGAACTACTAAGCTTGTGAAGAGTGACAGCATCTGTATTATTTTGAAAGATCAAGTTTTTCCTCTGGGACAGTCACACTTTCTCACTCCAGCTACATAATTAAAACTAATCTCGGAGCACTAATGCCGTGGGTATGCAGAGTAGCGTGCTGCCTTCGGGGAGAGCTGATTGAGCTGGTTATTAACCACCGTGCTGTGACCGGGACGTCGGCATGGGTACCTGGAGAACCTTGCGAGGTTCCCCTGGTGTCTCAGAAGCTGCGTTTGCAATGATGGGAAGGGGTTTTGCTCATGCTGTTTGTTGCACAGTATCTGAAGAGCTGTAGTCTTCGTTAGCAGCGGTAGGACACCTCACTAGTTCGCTAACCAGCTGCAGCTCTTAAAAATGTCTTCTGGGTGTCTGAGGGGAAAAAGCCTTAAAGTGGAGGAATAATATCTCCAGAATTTTCTGTTCCACCATAGTGGGCTGC